>NW_028261385.1:139574325-139734325 GCF_051295495.1 Thamnophis sirtalis | reverse complement strand
ATTTTCTACTGGCGATCAGGACTTCCCTAGGGGGAAAAAAACCACATTATTTTCCCCATAGAGGCATTTCGATGGAATTGTCATTGGCCAAACTTTCAGCCAAACTTTCAGAGATGGCTTTGGGCTCTGTATGTGTAAAAGGGGTCCATTTCATAACTGCCATTTCCACGCAACATTACAACAGAGTGTTTAATCTTTCCATGGTAGGATAAAAGAAATAACGTTATGACGAAGGGTGAGGAAAAGATTCAACACTTATGGCTAGTTCCATCCCAAATAAACTTTTGGAGAAAGTTTGTAAGGAAGAGGAGAAAATTCAAGAAACCATTGGTACTGTATGTGATCCCGGGAGAAGCAGCAATTCAATGAATACTTTTATAATGACAAGGGCTCGGTCTCCAACAGATGTTACATTTATATAGCTATGAGGTGGCTCAAGGATCTATAATCAAACATATACTAAGAACAGTTGTTTTAGATTACTGCCTCTAATCATTTGTTAGAACCAGATCCACTGTATAATTACTAAGAGGTGCCTTCAAGACAACTGTTTTCCTCTCAAATTCTATCACTATCACTTCAGCTTTGATAGCATCTCTCTGCTGCTAAGATGTATTTGAAAGCTCAGCTCTTCCTCATACTAGGGAAGGGGGCTCAAGATGTCAAAGGTTAGGAGGGCAAGTGAGGGGGTCTTTTCCTCCTCCCCCTTTCCACCCAAATGTTTGTTTTTATCTGGCAATTGTTCATCAGGATAATTAGGTGAATTGGAAGAATTTGTACAAGGGAGGAATAATCAGTTTTGGAAATAGTGGCATTTTGTGGTTGGGGGTCTGGAGAGAAGGTTGGTTCTTATCTCGCCCCTCTTGGGTTATTCAGTAAAAATAAACACACGCAAATAACACTGTAACGATAGTGGCTTGTAGTGTAAAAGATATGGCACACAATGGATCTGCAGAATCCAGATTGCGTTAGTGTTTAGCGTCAGCTTCACGCTGTCTAGACAAGCAAAAATTGTATCTACACCTTTCCTTTTTCCTGCCTTAATACCATGTTTGGAAAGCGACATCCTGAGGCTCCCCCTTTTTTTTCCCCCAAGTAAAATGTGAAAACATCATGTGGATACTTTTCCAATGGGGGAATAAAACAGGCTTTTTATCACTCTGCGCTCCCGAAAGTCTCATTTGCGAGTAGGCTTCCTGTCCAGGCAGGAAATGGCCCTGTCAGTAACTCGGATGGACTCTGATTTTCAATAACTTTCCATCCTGGCAAATCATGATTCAGTTTCCATTTATAAAACGAAATGAGTGGTTAAATAATCAACAGCTCAAAGGCAACAGTAGGAAATGAGCCATCCTTCAAAAAACAATTCTTGTCTGTTTGGTTTGGACTTTGTTCCATTGTTAAAGGAGTTCCTTATGTGCGGCGTATTGAAAATAATAGATGCGGGTTGCACTCCCCCCCACCCCACCTTCTCTTCTTTACAGGGTGCAAGAAAATGTAGTGATTATTGTCTGAATTTTCAAGAAGGAAATGGAAAGAGGAAGTGCAAATCATGGAGAATAAACTACTTCCTGATAGAGAGAGGAAGGAACTCTAGAATTGCAAAAAATTATCAAGTAAGAGCAAATGGCAATGGCTGCTTGGATTCTTGGGCTGAACTCTTCCCCTCTGATTCTTGTAACTGAAGATGATAGGATATGACAATGTTTTGATTTAGGAGATTGCAAAACAAGCAGAAGATGCGTGGCCCAGGTTGGGCACAGATCTATAACACAAGGGAAAAAGTTTCTATGGCTTACATGGAGAAATCAAGGATACCAGTTTCCTTTCAGATGTGAGGAAGGAGTTTAGGAAGATTCATCTGATTTTAAGCTGTATTCTTTGCACATTCTTAGGTTCATTTTACTTATTTTGCCCTTTGCCTTAAAGTAGTGTGAAACCATGGCTTTATTTTTGACAGGAATGTTCAAAGGAAGTGATAGATACAAAAATATAGATTGGGAGTCGATAAGACTTTGAGAATTTAGGCTATCCGTTCCTTTGCTAGAATGTAAACTTTCTTTCTGGCGGCTGCAGTGGCTCAGTGGCTAAGACGTGAGCTTGTCCATCAGAAAGGTCAGCAGTTCGGCGGTTCAAATCCATAGCGCCACTTAATGGGGTGAGCCCCTGTTACTTGTCCCAGCTTCTGCCAACCTAGCAGTTCGAAAGCATGTAAAAATGCAAGTAGAAAAATAGGGGCCACCTTTGGTGGGAAGGTAACAGTGTTCCATGTGCCTTTGGCATTTAGTCATGCCGGCCACATGACCATGGAGACGTCTTTGGACAGCGCTGTCTCTTTGGCTTTGAAACAGAGATGAGCACCGCCTCCTAGACTAGGGAATGACTAGCACATATGTGCGAGGGGAATCTTTACCTTTACCTAAACTTTCTTCATGCAAAGTGTGAGCTACATTTATGAGTTATGACCTCTCCTCTTTATAAGCAGGGTGTCAGCACCTCTCCATTTAGTAATTAGGAAAGAAGACCATGAGACTCCATTTGTAGGAAATCAAATGTACTTTTACTAATTAAAAATGGCTAAAGAGCGGTTGCATAGCAAAGTCTGGTTAATTAGGCGCGAAAGCAGTTGATATATAGAATAGCCCATTCCACTCCCCCCTGGCATCATAGGCCTAGTCCAATCATAAGTCCTTCAAGTGTCAGGTGTGAGATAACTTCAAAAGACATCACGAAGATGGAATGTCGGTGCCGTTAACCCAGGCGGGAAACATCCACGCATGCGTAGTACGTCCATCCAAAGATCTCCAGAATCTTCCTCCAGCACAATAAGTAACCCCACCCCAATACTATGCCCTCCCTCCCCGTTTCAATGGCAGCTGAAGCAACAGCAAAGCAGAAGCTGACACAGGGGCTATAATTTGAAAAATCTCCATCTAGGCTACATTTTGGAGGTTAGGTTAGAGATCTTTTTTTCCCTAAATCAGGATACTTATCAGGTTCACTTAGGATGTGGTTCTGATTTGGGTGAATACTCGGACTTTTCCGATGTTCGAAGGGGGTGCTTTACTTCACTGAATATCAAAGCCCTTCTTTGAATTTTTTAATTGTTTATTTATTTTTCACATATCTAAACTCCCCATCATGCTCAACGAGGGACCCTGAGCAGCAGCATACCATAAAGCCATTAAAAGATAAAAACAAAATACAACAATTACAATGTTGAATCCCTCTTCTAACCATGCCCTGCTTCTGTTTTATGAAGAGAACATCTGCAGAATCCAGTATTTGTGAGGACGCTCTGATTAAGGAAGATCCAGATGACCTCAACCCTCTTGGTTGTTTACAAGGCTCTGAAGACCTGGCTGTTTTCCCAGGCAATCAGTCCAGGAGGCTAGCTGGCCCTTTTGTTAACATGTTTTTAAGGTTGGTAAGTGTCTTTTATCCAGGATACTGTGGTTTATGGTTTTAATTGTTGAGTTTTAGTCTGCATGCGGCCCAGAGTCACTGTCCTAAGCAGAGATAGGTTGCTCCTGGTTCGGCCTGGTTCGGCCAAACCGGTAGTGGAATTCAGGCCTGGGTCACAGAACCGGCAGCGACCCAGGACTGCCACGCCCACGAACTGGTTCCCTCGATTGCAACTGTTCCACCGCTATTTTGTTTTTTAGTGACTGCGCATGCGCAGTTCACTCTAAATTGTTCTGGGTATGCGCGAAGAACAATTTATATTGAATAGCGCATGCACGGGAGTGAAGCACACAGGCGTGAGTCTTGCACATGGGTTGCGAACCGGTAGTTAAACCAGCAGCATCCCATCCCTGGTCCTAAGATGAATAGCCATATAAATAATTTAAATAAATCAAAAACTATTGAAATAAATTGGCCTGGTGGGAAGGCAGGTTGTCATGCCTTTGTAAGGTTCATCATTGTATTGATGTGATGCAGTGGTGGGTTTCAAAAATTGTTCGAACCTACTCTGTGGGTGTGGCCTCCTTTGTGGGAGTGGCTTGCCATCCATGTGACCGGATGGGAGTGGCTTGCCGCCCATGTGACCGGATATGAAGATGCCGACAACACTTGTCAGAACCACCTTAAATTACCTCACACACAGCACTGGCATGCATAAGAATATGATGTAAACTTGTTTTTTAAAAGGCATCTTTGGTTTGCGTTAAAAGAACTTCACACGCAATGTTCTGATTGCACCACAAACGCAGTAGTCATCCTTACCTTTCACAGAGGCACTGAGTTTTATAAATATGATCATGATAGTGTAGAATAATCATATCCAAGGACCAGGGGTGGGTTTCAAAAAATTTTGGAACCTCTTCTGTAGGTGTGGCCTGCTTTCCGGGTCCACTGGTGGAACCTCTTCTAACCGGTTCGGTAGATTTGACGAACCGGTTCTACTGAATAGGTGCGAACTGGTAGGAACCCACCTCTGATGTGATGGTACCATTGCCAGTGGGTGAAGCACCTCATGGAAGTAGATTGCCTGTGATCTCCCAATCCTAATAAATGCAAGATCTGAATGGATGATAAAGATGAGGGCAGCGATGATAATACGAGTGATCTTCCTTCAATTAAAATATAACTTCATTCATTATCTACTCCTCCTTAACCAGCCACCTGGGTGACCAGTCACTCCCTCCCTCTCTCCCTGGCATGGAGAGGAAGAAGAAGGTGTATTTTAGATGTGTTTGCTGATTAGAGTTTTTTGTAAAAATAATAAATAAACAAATAAATAAGCCTGACATGAAATTCTGTCTATAGCAAAATCAATCCAGGTTCAAAGTTGGGGATGCAGTTTCTGATTCATTAAAACTCAAGGCAAGGGCATCAAAAATGTATGTGTAGCTCATCTTACTCAGTCTCCAGGCTACTCTGAACCTCTGCAAGTATCTGACCTTGCCAACTGTTACAATGCTAGCCCTATGTCCCATCAACCTAGACTTCCACAAAGACTTCCTGCTTTTATTAATTTTTGAAACATTTATTTCTAGCCATAGGTTTTAGCCAAAACATGTTTTTATTATGTTGGGTTATTGTACTGTTCATGCTCATTTAAATTCCATATACACACATGCATGTTGTGCAGACATAAAAACATTCTATTTTTCAAAGCACCAAAAGGTGAGACAAGAAACAATGGATGGAAACTAACCAAGGAGAGAAGCAACCTAGAACTAAGTAGAAATTTCTTGATACTGAGAACAATCAATCAGTCGAGCAACTTGCCTCCAGAAGTTGTGAGTGCTCCAACACTGGACGTTTTTAAAAAGAGATTGGACAATCATTTGTCTGGAATGCTACAGAGTTCCCTGCTTGAGCATGGTTCCACCACAAATGCGCGAATGACAAAAGCGCGCCTCACTAAACCACGGTGACAAAACCGCGCCGACAAAACTGCGCGACGAAGGAGCGACGAATGAGCCCTGAAGCGCACCGACAACAGCGCGCCGACAGAAGCGCGCTGTAACCTAACCCTAAACCTAACCCTAAACCTAACCCTAAACCTAACCCTAAACCTAACCTAAACCTAACCCTAAACCTAACCCTAAACCTAACCCTAAACCTAACCCTAAACCTAACCCTAAACCTAACCCTAAACCTAACCCTAAACCTAACCCTAAACCTAACCCAAAACCTAACCCAAAACCTTACCTTAACTTAAATCGCGCTTCTGTCGGCGCGCTGTTGTCGGCGCGCTGTTGTCGACACGCTTTTGACATCGCGGTTTTAGTGCCCGGTTTTGTCGGCGCGCTTATAACATTCGCGCTTTTGTCGGGTCACGCTTGAGCATGGGGTTGGACTAGAAGACCTCTGAGGTCCCTTCCATGTCTATTATTCTATGTTCTATATTGTCTGTGGGTGTACATACATATAGAAAGATGATAGTTAGATATGGATATGTAGCTTCTAATAAGTACGGTAGACTGATAATCTAGCTCTTATAAATACTGATTGAATCTTGTGTTTCTGTTAGTCACTTTATTTATACTATCTACCTACCTACTTCTTCCTTGTAGCACAGGCAAGATGCTATTATTACATTTGTCTCCAACTCTGTTATTTCATATCTGATTTTTATACAACAGTTTTATTTCAGCCTTATTACATTCAAACTTTCCCCCATATATACACACAGATGCATCCCGAAACAAGAGACTTTAACAGTGGTATTGTCTGTCTATAGGAGATATAATTTGCTTATTTCAGAAGGAATATAGCTGCTGGCAGTTTGGCTAACAATTAGCTGAAACAATCATTCCAGTCTGAAATTGCAAACTTTCGAACATTGCAAGAAGGAGGAGGTGAACTACTACAACAACTACTGTAGTGATGATTGGCGTGGCTCATAGTTCAAGTGAATTGCTATGCTTTTTCTAGACATCTGATATAGGTTTGAGGAAAAGTGGCAGAGAAGAAGACATGAAACTGGCAGATTAAGCATTGCTTAATATTAGGAGCTGTCCTGACCATCTATCTGCGCATGTGGAAGAAGGGAGTTTCCCACCAAGGCCAACTGTCCAGCATTCCACCCTGATGATGCTTTTTGAAGACATCTCCCACCTGACGGTTGGGTGAATTATTATTGGACTATGAAATGGGGTGCCAAGGGGAGGGGATTGAATTATACACGATATCTATTGCTTTCGCGCCATTTTACTCAGACTCAGCTTTGCTTTGCTACTCATCGTTTGTAATTAGTAAAAGTACACTTAATTCTAAGCATGGAGTTGAGTGGTTTCTTTCTTGATTATTAAACGAAGGAGCACCTGACAGTTATATTCATGTAATTATAATAGCAATAGCACTTAGACTTATATACCACCTCACAGTTCTCTCTCTCTCTCTCTCTCTCTCTCTCTCTCTCTCTCTCTCTCTCTCTCTCTCTCTCTCTCTCTCTCTCTCTCTCTCTCTCTCTCTCTCTCTCTCTCTCTCTCTCTCTCTCTCTCTCTCTCTCTCTCTCTCTCAGCGTTTTACAGAGTCAGCCTATTGCCCCCAACTATCTGGCTCCTCATTTTGCCCACCTCGAAAGGATGGAAGCCTGAGTCACCCCTGAGCCTGGTGAGATTCGAATTGCCAAATTGCAGTTCAGCTGGCAGTCAGCAGAAGTAGCCTGTAGTACTATACTCTAACCACTGCGCTACTGTGTCTCAATTTCAATGTTGTCTCAACAGCCACAGCAATTTTGAACTTAAAACAAGAAAGTAAGAAATATTAAGAACAGTGCAACAATCAAGAATTCACGTCAAGAGACAAAAGTGACACAGCCCCCCCTCCCACACCAGTCTTATCCCAATCAAATCAAAATCCCAGTGAGTTTAGCCATCCCCTTGTCCCATCATGGTCTGTTGAAAGAGCCAAGGCTTTGAGGATTCCATAAAGTCATCAGGATCATTCGCAGCAGTGACTGATGCTCTGGAGCTGTCTTTTGTTCTAACTTTTACAAGGTTATATTATCATTTAAAAAAAAATATTATCTAGAAAGACCGGGCACATGGATCAAAGAACAAAAGAAAGTATACGATATAATCAAGAGAATAAAAGATCTGAAATGGAAATGGGCTGATCACACAGCAAGAAGACCTGATGGCAGGTGGGCCAAGGCAGTCCTGGAATGGATCCCATCTGATAAAAAGCATTCATGAAAGAGACCTAAAACTAGAGGGAGCAATGACATCAGCAAGTATTGTGGGTCGAACTGGCAAAAGAAAGTTGTCAGGATATAGAAACAAACTCAAGGTAAACCGCTCCAAACTCGATTGCAGAAAATACGACTTCAGCAACAGAGTGGTCAATGCCTGGAATGCGCTACCTGACTCTGTGGTTTCCTCCCCAAGCCCCCCAAAACTTTAATCTTAAACAGTCTACTGTCAACCTCACCCCATTCTTAAGAGGTCTGTAAGGCGTGTGCTTACCGTCCCTGTCCTAATGTCCCCATTTATTCGTATCCATTACATGTATTCATAATCATGTTTATATTTGTTATCTTACACACACACACACACACACACACACACACATTGCAGTGGTGGGATTCAGGCAGTTCGCACCTATTCGGGAGAACCGGTTGGTAACTTTCTAAGCAGTTCGGAGAATCGGTTGTTGGAAGAAATCTTTTGTTTTTTTTTCCACTTTACAAGGCTAATCCTGTAAGGAAGGCAGGAAGGAAACATTCCGGTGTTGTTTCTAGCCTAATCTTTATTGACCTGCTTACAGAAACGGCCTCTCCGGTGAACCCTTATTACATTGTAACAGCTAAGGTGAAGCGCCCATCAATGTGAGTGATGTTGAGTTGACCACACCCACCCAGTCACATGACCACCAAGCCCCACCTACCCTGCTGGTCATTAGGGCAGAGAACTGGTTGTTAAATCATTTGAATCCCACCACTGATATATTGGCTGGAAACATGCAGAAGAGGCCTACATCCTGCAGTGGATAGACAATTACTAGAATGAGGATGATATTATGACTGAATTTGTCAAAATGACTATCTCCCCCCCCCCACACACACACTTTTTTAAGGTATAGGTTTTTATACTTTAATTTGTTTTAATGCATTTTTTTGTTTTGTTTACATAATGTCCCTGTTTACACGTGAAGGTTCTTCGTGAAACGCGTATAGTAAACCATTAACTGCAGACTCTGAGAAACCTCCTTCGGCATTTGGGTTTCCAGAGACGTGATGGAACTGTTTCCACAATGCAGCAGCTGTTACGAATTTTCTTCCAGATTGAGAGCCCCGTATCACATCAATAGCAGCGTGTAATGCCTGCACTTGATTTTCAACGTAGAGTAAAAAGGGGAGCTGTAGTTTCACAACAGCTCCCCTTACAACTCATCACATTGGCAAATGTAGAATTTTGTGGATCAAACCATAAGCCTCTTAAGTCGCTCATGTTCTGGGATTGATAGCCATTCTCCCCCCCCACCCACCCACCCACACTTCCCAGCTGCTGTGAAGGAAAAGGAAACCCAAGATGAAAAGCAAAAAACGGTGAATTAAAAAAAGGGGAAATATTTTGAATATGTGGACATTGTCAAATTACGTTTCATAACATTTCTTATCAGCGTTTGACAAATCATTTCTCTAATACAATGTATAGTGTTGTATACATAAGCCATGCTGTACACGGATTTTAATGATACCGTCCTTCTACTGTATTTCCTCTATTTTTCTCCAGCCCTTCCTGTTGCACGAGCCATATTCTTAGCATTAGCAACCCAGATAAAGGATGTTATTTTTGATGTCTAATCAGAATGGCGTAATTCGTCAGTTCACACTTCATTTACATTCACAGCATAGCACTTGCATTGCCTGTCCTTTTATCAGGCACAACAGAATCTGTCTGTTGACATTAAGTTATGTCATGCATTTTAACATAATGCTGGCTATAAGGCTTCATTTTATCCATTTCCTTTCTTCGTTGAAAATATTTTTGCTTGGCTGTGTTCCAGACAAAGTTAAACAACTTCAGGTTCTACAGATTCCGATTATTAATGATTTTGCACATTCCTGTTTTTACCTGCTGGAGATCGTACTGAATAACTTTCCTCTTCCGTCCCCAACTTGCCTAGTGAAACTTTATGATTAAACATAAATTGTCTTGGATTGAAACTTGTTCCTTCTCTATGTTCAGGGTTCTTCTCCTTCTCCTCCTCCTCTTTCTCCCTCTTCCTCCTTTGTACTTGAGAGACCGCCTGCTGCCAATTACCTCCCAAAGACCCATTAGATCGCACAGGGTCGGCCTCCTCCGGGTTCCGTCCACCAGCCAATGCCATCTGGCTACGACCCGGGGGAGGGCCTTCTCTGTTGCAGCTCCGGCCCTCTGGAACGAACTCCCCGCGGAGATTTGGACCCTCACCTCTCTCCTGGCTTTCCGAAAAGCCGTTAAAACCTGGCTGTGTCGGAAGGCCTGGGGTTGATGAGCTCCCTTCCCCTCTCGACAGGTGTGGTTGTTGGTCATTTTAAATGTCTGTCTTGTATTTGTATGTGCCCCTTCCCGTTTGAGTTGTTCGCCGCCCTGAGTCCCTTTAGGGAATAGGGCGGCATATAAATAAAATAAAACTTCAAACTCCTCCTCCTCTTTCTCCCTCTTCATCTCATCAGCTAGCCAGGCCCTTGCTGGGATTTGAACTTGGGCTGTTTTTACATATTAGGCAGTTACATAAACCTCTAAACCACAAGCTCTCCTCCCTTAATCCCAGTAAGGGTATGGCTAGCTGATGAGAGCTAAACGGCTTGAAATAGATCTATACCAGTCTCCATTCATTTATTTATCAGCAAAAATGCAACACAAAATTATTTTTCTGCCTGGAAGGCTCCTGGAGAGGGGCTGAAAGGCAAAAGGGAAGCAGTATGCTCCCTCCCTTATTTGGCCATACCTGATGCTTTAACAAAACACTTAATCATTCCTCTGGCTCAGCTGATAAGGGAGGAGAGCTTGTGGCTTAGAGGTTAATATAATTGCCTAAGATGTAAAAACAGCCCAAGTTTGAATCCCAGTTAGAGTATGGCTAGCTGATGAGAGCTAAATAGCTTGAAATAGATCTATACTAGTCTCCCTTCATTTATTTATCAGCAAAAATGCAACATATATCCCATTGCTTACATGCACTGCGAAGGACACATTCAGGGGGAAAAAATCATCACCATCATCAAGAGTTGCAGTGAAAGCTCAGCTCCCTGACATCCAGCCTAATGGGTGCTTTGAGAAAATTGAAGCAGTAAATAATACTAAAATAAAATTGAGGCTTATGTGTTCTTATGTAGAATGCACTGATTAATAAAGAGCACCGATTGATAAGAGCCGTGGTGGTGCAGGGGTTAAAGGGCATTATTGCAGGCTGACTCTGCCCACTACCAGGAGTTCAATTCTGACCGGCTCAAGGTTGACTCGGCTTTCCATCCTTCCGAGGTTGAGGACCCAGATTGTTGGGGCAATATGCTGACTCTGTGCTGTAAAGCATTATGAAGCGGTGTATAAGTCTATGTGCTATTGCTAGAGCTATTGCTAAATCAAAAAGCCTTGAATTGAGTTGACATTATTATTGACCAGTTTAATTTAATTTGTTTTCTTTTGCATAGATACCACATTACAGATTTCAATTACACATTCATTTTATGTATAATTTTCATTTTATTACTATTATGAATAAATGAGAATATTTATGACTTTGCTATTACTCTAACCATTATAGCATCATTCATTTCGCAACACTAAATATTATGATGCTAAACAATTATAATAACAATTTAAAATATCACTGATTACAGATATTAATTAAGGGTTGCTTTTTAATGGTAATTGTTTTGTCTATGCTCTTAGGAAGAGCTATTTGGCAGCCGCCTCTCAGAACTGATCCAAACAGAATAGATTGTCTTTTAAAATATAAACCTTATTTTTAAATTTTTAAAAAAATCCATTTATTGCATCAAGATAAACAAGCAGCAAATCAGGTAGCCTGGATGACATCAGAAAGAAAGAATTTGACAATCTGTTGGATTGTATACATATACTAAATAAACATTTCATGCTGGATTGAAGCAGCAAATTATGTGGGTATCATATTTGAGCCATGAACTGTACACCAATGTCAATTATCCTTTGCAATAGCCGTTTTATCAGTTCCCAGAGTCCTTTTGTTTCAGGATGTCTAGAAAGGCCACCCTGGCATCCTCAAGTGTTACCCATTTTTTTTAGATTGTCTCATTTATTAACCTTTTGAAGGCTGCAGATGAAATTGGGGGGGGGGGGGATCAAATTATTCCATGAAGTGTTTTCCACACATAAATCCTTTAATCAGATCAGAGGTGGTATTCAGCAGGTTCTGACCAGTTCTGGAGAACCGGTAGCGGAAATTTTGAGTAGTTTGGAGAAGCGGTAAATACAACCTCTGACTGGCCCCGCCCTCATCTATTCTCTGCCTCCCGAGTCCCAGCTGATCAGGAGGGGAGGGGAATTTTACAATATCCCTTCCCCTGCCATGCCCATCAAGCCATGCCTACAGAACTGGTAGTAAAAAAAAATGATTCCCACCACTGAATCAGATCTGTATCTTTTGAAACTCATGGGCCTCACTCTCAGATAGATAGAGAAGTCTCCTCTCAAAACCATACATTCAAATGTTCCAGCAGAGGGTCTTGACTAAGGCTGCAATGGGCTCTACATGGGGTTGCCCTTGAAGTGCATCCGGCGACTACAGTTAGTCCAGAATGCAGCCGCGCGAGTGATAGTGGGCGCACCGCGGTTTGCCCACGTTACACCCGTCCTCCGCGAGCTGCACTGGCTACCTGTTGGTCTCCGGGTGCGCTTCAGGGTACTGATGACCACCTTTAAAGCACTCCATGGTAGTGGATCTGGGTACTTGAGAGACCGCCTTCTGCCGATTACCTCCCTTCGACCAATTAGATCGCACAGACTGGGCCTCCTCCGAATTCCATCTGCCAGTCAATGCCGACTGGCGACTACACGGAGGAGAGCCTTTTCTGTTGCAGCTCCGACCCTGTGGAACGATCTCCCCGTTGAGATCTGTACCCTCACCACCATCCAGACCTTCCGCGCAGCCCTCAAGATCTGGCTCTCCCAGCAGGCCTGAGGATAGGTTCCCAATTCACCCGCCCGAGTGTTGATTGCTGAATGAAAGTTGTGTTTTATTATTTTTCTTTGTTCACATTTTGTTTTGTTTTTTGATACTGCACCCCCCTCCCTTGTGATTGTAAGCCGCCCTGAGTCCCCTCAGGGAAAAGGGCGGCCTATAAATCTTAATAAATGACTTTAAAAAATGACTTAAAATGACTGTAATCCATCAGATGGAAGCAACAGAGAAGAGTTTTCTGCATCACTTTGGCATTAGAAATCTACCTGGGTTTTGACAGATAGTATTTATCAATTGTCCCTCTATGCATATTGCAAATGGGCCTACATTTCTTTTAGCAATAGCAATAGCAGTTAGACTTATATACCGCTTCATAGGGCTTTCAGCCCTCTCTAAGCGGTTTACAGAGTCAGCATATTGCCCCCACAGTCTGGGTCCTCATTTCACCCACCTCGGAAGGATGGAAGGCTGAGTCAACCTTGAGCCGGTGAGATTTGAACAGCCGAACTGCAGATAACCGTCAGCTGAAGTGGCTGCAGTACAGCACTCTAACCACTGCGCCACCTCGGCTCTATATGTTTTTATATGTTTGATATGGCCTGCTTTGAAAATGCACTGATCTGAATGGCCTTCCTTCCTTCCTTCCTTCCTTCCTTCCTTCCTTCCTTCCTTCCTTCCTTCCTTCCTTCCTTCCTTCCACATAGCTGCCCATTTCAAAACATGACTCTGAGCAGTGTGCATTAAAAAAAATAACCATACAAAATGATATTAAAACATTTCATAATCTTTAAAAAAACATATATTATTAAGGAAGATGAAAAGGGAGCATCTTCAAGAGTGGTGGGATTTACATAAATTTACCACTAGTTCCATCTGTGAGTGTGTGCATCATAAACTTCCAGCTGGGCCATTGGGGCTGTTTTTCGCCCTCCCCGGGCTTCAGAAAAGCCTCCAGAGGCTGGGGAGAGTGAAAAACAGCTCCAACTGCCCAACAGGAAGTTCATCCCCAAACTTCTGGTTGGGCTGTTGCAGAGTTGGGTTCCTACCAGTTCGCACCTATTCGGTAGAACCGGTTCATCAAATCTACCGAACCGGTTAGAAGAGGTTCCACCAGTGGACCCGGAAAGCAGGCCACACCTACAGAAGAGGTTCCAAATTTTTTTGAAACTCACCACTGGTCCTTGGATATGATTATTCTACACTATCATGCTCCTATTTATAAAACTCAGTGCCTCTGTGAAAGGTAAGGATGACTACTGCGTTTGTGGTGCAATCAGAACATTGCGTGTGTTGAAGTTGTTTTAACGCAAACCAAAGATGCCTTTTAAAAAACAAGTTTACATCATATTCTTATGCACGCCAGTGCTGTGTGTGAGGTAATTTAAGGTGGTTCTGACAAGTGTCGTCGGCATCTTCATATCCGGTCACATGGGTGGCAAGCCACTCCCATCCGGTCACATGGGCGGCAAGCCACTCCCACAAAGGAGGCCACACCCACAGAGTAGGTTCGAACAATTTTTGAAACCCACCACTGGGCCGTTTTTCACCTTCCCCAGCATCCGGAGGCTTTCCTGAAGCCTGGGAAGGGTGAATATGGCCTCCCCCAGCCCCCCAGAGACCCTCCCTAAGGCAGAAATGGATTGTTTTTTAACGTTCAGTTGGCCCGTTGCAGATGATTTTTGCCCTCCCCAGCATCCGGAGGCTTTCTCGAATCCCCGGGAAGGCGTTTGGCACACCGTAAGAAAAAGGTTCACCATCACTGGTATAGGGTCTCCTGCTTGAGCAGGGCGTTGGACCACAAAAACGTCAGACCTTCCAAAGCTCTTATTCCATTATTCTGAAATATTCTAAGGCTGACTGAAAATAACGGGAACTACAGCTACCCTAGATTCTTAGAGGATTACATTTAAATTCTAAAACTCGGCGTCTTGATTAACTATGGATTCCCTGAGTAGTCTTGGAGCATTATTTCTTATCTGCCCTACGGCCGTAACTATTCCAGCTTCACCTGGGCCGTGATGTATATTGTTGCCAAAGATGAATTTTTAGGAAGTTAATTTTCATTTTACATAAAGCGATGTACGAATAAATCTAATGAGCAGTTCAGTCACAACACATGATTTGTGCGTCCCGTGCACAATTTTTTTGTAGATTGGAAGGAAGCATTTATTGCTTCTACGTGCAGCCCTGAAGGTGGGCCTTGCTGGTAAGATTTGAGAATGCCATCTGTTCCCTGTGGGTCACCAGGCCTGCCTGGCCTAGCAATTAGCAGTAAAACAGGAAGAAAAAGCCACTGTAACTAAGTAGACAGGAGGGGGAAGAAACACAGTGAAGACCGTGAAAGTAAAGAGAGATAAATTTGGCAACAAAAGATCTATGTTTAAAAACACAATAACACTCTATTCTCCTTATCAATAGACACCAACTAACCAAGGCCCTGTAGGGACATACATTTCTGATGGTCCTGTTTTTTTTTTCAAAGGGTGTATGCGTGTGTGTAGAAACCCCAAGCATAGGTTATGGGAAAAAAATGAGTCTTTGAGCTGTCATACAAGTGTTTCTTTATGAACATACGCAATTTTGCTCTGTCTCCTGTGGGCTTTTGTTTCTTTCTGGATTATCACGGTATATACCTTTTCTAGCCTATGACCTTTCGATTGGGAGGCACATGAAAGCTGGAAAGGGAAGGGGAGGGAGAACAGAAACAGAAACAATTTTGAGTTTCATATTTGTGCAGCGTGTTTTTTCCCCCCCTTCTCATTTGTTCATTTTGATCTGGACCGATACAGGGTAGAGAGCAGATGTAAAGGGAAGGGCAATGTTGCTTTTATTTACTATACTCAGTGGTGAGATTCAACCGATTCTAGCTATCTATTGGTTCGGGTGAACCAATAGCGGATGTCATCATGTCCTGTTTTCGACCCTCTGCGCCAGAGGTGGGTTCCTACCAGTTCGCACCAGTTTGGTAGAACCGGTTCGTCAAATCTACCGAACCGGTTAGAAGAGGTTCCACCAGAAAGGAGGCCACACTTACAGAAGAGGTTCCAAATTTTTTTGAACCCCCCCCACCCCACACACACACAGACTCACAGAGAGAGAGAAAGAGAAAGGAAGGAAGAAAAAAAAGAAAAAAGAAAAAAAGAAAAAAGAAAAAAGAAAAAAAGAAAAAAAGAAAGGAAGAAAGGAAGAAAGGAAGAAAGGAAGAAAGGAAGAAAGGAAGAAAGGAAGAAAGGAAGAAAGGAAGAAAGGAAGAAAGGAAGAAAGGAAGAAAGAAAGAAAGAAAGAAAGAAAAAAGAAAGAAAAAGTGAGAGAGAGATGAAAGAAAAAAAGGAAAAAGGGACAGAGAGACAAAAGGAAGGAGAGAGAGAGAGAGAGAGAGAGAGAAAGAAAGAAAGAAAGAAAGAAAGAAAGAAAGAAAGAAAGAAAGAAAGAAAGAAAGAAAGAAAGAAAGAAAACACATCATGGCCGGCAAGCCACTCCCACCAGGTCACATGGCCAGCAAGGCACTCCCACAAAGGAGGCCACACCCACAGAGTAGGTTCGAAAATTTTTGAAACCCACCACTGCTCTGCGCATGTGTGGAAGGTCTTGCGCATGCACGGAGGTGGCAAGTGCGCTCACATTTGAGAACCGCTAGCGAAGTAAGTTGATTTCACCCCTGACTACACCGCTCTGGACTTTAAGCTTATCCTTCAAAACAGTTTGGTCAATATTTGATAAAATAGGAGAGCCTACTGTAAAATAGATGATTATTGGGTTTTTTTTAATGAACTAAATGAAATGCAAAATCATATTAACTACAGCATTTCAAACAATATTTCGTGTGCTAAGGCTTATTACTTTGCCAATGAAGTATTCGTACCAGAAATGTCTTTTGATCAAATGGGTTTGTTTCCTATCTGGGGCAGCAGAAGATGGGATCATTTTTAAAACATAGATTTCCTGGCATTTCTGCAGAGCAAGAAGCTTTGGGGAGATCCAAGGACTTTAATTGGCTTTGTAAACACAGTTGCCATAATTAGTCATAAACACTGCTGTCACCACCACTCAATCACATACAATTAGCCTGAAAATAAACCAGGAGGCCCGTATTCTTCTCCTAAACATATGGGATTTGTGAGGGTATACATTTATATCAGTAATGACTCAACTTTTTTCCAAATCCTTAATACCACCACATACACACAGAGGCATTGCAATGAATTTGTCATGATTATTGTTATGACAAAGAGTGCTGTAAGTAGGTGTGAAGGTCTCTTTTCCTGTGGAGTAAAACATAAATCTATTACTGTGGTTTCTTATGCTCTGAAACATGGTGGGAATCCTTTTCAGCGCTGTCATGGTGCTAGAGGGAAATAAATAGCACAAGAAATGTCACGATTGCATCTAAACCAATGGAACTCCCAAATAAGAATTCAAAAGTTGGGAGGTAGGTTTTGGTTTTTTTAAAAAAAAAGTTTGTAGAGGCCACATTTGATGAACTTCAATTCAATTATACAGCCTTTATTGGAAAATTGTAAACTTGGAGATAATGAAGAAACGCTGGTTACGTTCCATTTTTAATTTATTAGGCTCGGTGGCTAAGATGCTGAGCTTGTTGATCAGAAAGGTCAGCAGTTCGGTGGTTTGAATCCCTAGTGCCGCGTAATGGAGTGAGCTCCCGTTCCTTGTCCCAGCTTCGGCCAACCTAGCAGTTCGAAAGCATTTAAAAAATGCAAGTAGAAAAATAGGAACCACCTTTGGTGGGAAGGGAACAGCGTTCCGTGTGCCTTTGGTGTTTAGTCATGCTGGCCACATGACCACGGAGACGTCTTCGGACAGCGCTGGCTCTTCGGCTTTGAAAGAGAGATGAGCACCGCCTCCTAGAGTCGGGAACGACTAGCACCTATGTGGGAGGGGAACCTTTACATTTACCTTATCTTGCCTTGACACTTCCCTTCTTTTATCAATCCCCATAGAAGGAACCCTATAAGGTAGATTAGGCTGGGAGAGTAACTGGCTCAAAATCACCTAGTGAACATCATGTGCCACTCCAATACCATAACAAATACAAATGCAATGCGCTCTACATGGGGCAGCCCTTGAAGAGCATTCGGAGACTTCAGCTTGTCCAGAATGCAGCCGCACAAGCGATTGTGGGTGCACCCCGGTACACCCACGTCACACCTATCCTCCGCGAGCTGCACTGGCTGCCTATTGGTCTTCGGATATGCTTCAAGGTGCTAGTCGGCATTTATAAAGCCCTTCATGGTATTGGACCTGGGTACTTGAGAGACCGCATGCTGCCAATTACCTCCCACAGACCCATTAGATCCCACAGATTAGGCCTCCTCCTCCGAATCCCATCTACCGGCCAATGCCGTTTGGCTACTACCCGGAGGAGGGCCTTCTCTGTGGCTGCTCCGGCCCTCTGGAACGATCTCCCCATGGAGATTCGGACTATCACCACCCTTCAGGCTTTCCGCAAAGCCCTTAAAACCTGGCTGTTCCGACAGGCCTCGGGCTGATGAGTTCCCCGCCCCCGCTCGAATTGTGTGGTTGTTGACTGTTTTTAAATTGTTGTAGTTTGTCCGTTGTCTTTCCTCCATGTTTGTATCCCCCCCCCTTACTTTGGTTTGTGAGCCGCCCTGAGTCCCTCTGGGAATAGGGAGGCATAGAAATGCAATAAATCAAATCAAATCAATCAAATACACTTCCCAGACTGTAATTGTTTTTCATCTCAAGTGAAATCAAGTATAACATACTATAATGTAAGACACTTTAAAAGAAAGAAAGAAAGTCAACAACTCTGCAAGAGACACGGTGGCTTAGTGGCTCAATGACACTAGTGATGGTTTCTGCTCCAGAGGTTCGAGTCCTAGCATTGAGCGTCGGAGGGAGCTCCTGTCACTTACCTCAGCTTTTCTCCAACAAATAGTGGAAAGCGTGTTCTATGTGAGTAGATAAAATAAGTACCACTTCAGTGGGGGAGGATGAGGTGAGCTGGCGCAGTGGTTAGGGTGCAGTACTGCAGGCCACTTCAGCTGACTGTTATCTGCAGTTCAGCGGTTCTAATCTCACCGGCTCAAGGTTGACTCAGCCTTCCATCCTTTCCGAGGTGGGTGAAAGGAGGACCCAGACTGTGGGGGGCAATATGCTGACTCTGTAAACCGCTTAGAGAGGGCTGAAAGCCCTATGAAGCGGTATATAAGTCTAACTGCTATTGCTATTGCTCCATGCAGGCAGTCAGATTCCTACCAGCTCTGAACCTTCCCTGGGGCACCCATTTGCAAGGTGCCTCTAGGGAAGGAGAGGACCTTGGACGACGCTGCAAGAAAAGCCGCTTGTCTTCCTTTCTGCAAAGCCAGCTCGCCCTGTGGGAAGCACGCAAGCGTTTCCTACAACAGAGATGGTATCTTGGCAGCCAAACTGCTACTCTGCAATTGTGTTATAGTCTCCTGGCTAATGTAACAATGGGATACGCTAACAACAACAACTCTAAATTAACTGCTGGTTATGGAAGCCTGATTTCTCAGTAGGAGATCTTTTATGTCACTCTTCATCCTGGTGAAAACGGCGTTAGAATGGAAGTGCCTAAAGTCAAAGAGGGGATTGATTCCCTCTTTTAACTTATAAAGCCCTTCATGGTATTGGATCTGGGTACTTGAGAGACCGCCTGCTGCCAATTACCTCCCACAGACCCATTGGATCTCACAGGGTTGGCCTCCTCTGGGTGCCATCTACCAGCCAATGCTACCTGGCTATTACCTGGGGGAGGGCCTTCTCTGTGGCAGCTCCGGCCCTCTGGAACGAACTCCCCGCAGGGATTCGGACCCTCACCTCTCTCCAGGCCTTCCGAAAAGCTGTCAAAACCTGGCTTTGCCGGCAGGCCTGGGGGTGATGAGTTCCCTCCCCTCTCAACATGTATGGTTGTGCGACTGTTGTTTACTTTTATTATTTGTATTTTGTTTTTTATGTTCCCCTTTCCCCCCCTTGAATTGTTCGCCGCCCTGAGTCCTCCCGGAGAAGGGCGGCATACAAATAATAAAATTCTATTCTATTCTATTCTATTCTATTCTATTCTATTCTATTCTATTCTATTCAAGTTCTTCTTTCCTTTCACTGATTTTCATCTGTAACAGATGTATTAATATTTCAAACAAATAGGAAGCATAGAACTACTTTCTAATTTGGAGTTCCAATGTTAAATAGCGCTACAGCTCAACCCTTTACACATTAGAGTCAACTCAACAGAGTGATACTTATGTCTGCTGTATCAGACAGCAGTCTTAACTTTTGCTGCAGGATTGCCACCAAACTCAACTTCTCAAAACTCTTTGAGGCTAACCCAAAATCAGTATACTGTATAAGCTGTTGCAAATTTGTAATGTATATAGCATGGGGGAAATCCTCTCGGTTTGGCCCGGTTTGGCCGAACCGATAGGGACGATTGTCCTTGGTTCTGCAAATCAGTAGTAAAAAAAAAAGCTTTTGAGGATTGCGTGGCTCAGCTGTGAGCCACTGATCATCGGAAGCTTTCCCCCCGATTTTTAAAGTTCAGGCAGTTTGGGCGAACTGGCAGGAAAATAATGCTTTGAAAAGCGGGGGGGGGAGCAGGGAGGGAGGGAAAAAGGAGAGGGAAGAAGAACCACAAACCTGGCACTAGACGCAGCTTCAGAGGATACCTTGAAAGAGCACAGCAATCCAGGACTGGAAGGGACCTGGAGGTCATCTAGTCCAACCCCCTGCTCCAGCAGGACATTGTTAAAGTGTGTTTCTGTCTTTTGATCCCCAGTCACATGACTACATAGCCACACCCACGCAGCCACATGACCCCCCAAGCCACACCCACAGAACCAGTAGGGAAAAAAATTAGATTTCACCACTGGTATTTAGTTACTCCTTGGTCTTGAATTATGCTAGAAAATGTGACCTTCAACCTACCTTGGATTTTTTTAAAAAATGAGAATAGCTGGGAAGGGGATGGAATGTAGAATAAATCTTCATTTTTCACGCTTGGGCTTGTAATGAAGCTGGTAAGTAGAGGAAATAACTTAGAAGAATACACATATATCTCTTCCCCCAATTCTGCAATTTGAGAGCCATAGATTGTGTTGTGTACAGACAATGGGTATCAGCTGAGTAAAGCAGTGGCAAATTGCAGCATGCACTATGCTCAGCAGGCGTAATTTTATAACAGAGCTCTGCCAATGGTTAACTCTGAGAGGTTGCAAATCTCCCACATTTGTCATTTTCTTCTGTTTCTAAGGAGCCTTGTGCAGCATCTACAGGATTTCCAGACGTTTTTCATCCACTTTGAACATCTTTCAGTCCACCGTATCAACAGAAATTTCGGAAAGAAGTCATGCACATGGAAACCTGAACCTTTCGACTTTCACGCATCACTAATCAAGACATAAAACCTTATGCATGTAGGCTCTTTCAGCTGTTCCAAGTAGATCTTTGAAGTAACATTATGGTTGTTAGAAAACGGAGAAATCCGAGTTCTCAGCCATAACTTATATGGGAAATTTGTGGTGCAAGGGCCTTCCGTAGGGATCCTTCTGCTGTCTCAAATGAACATGGTCTTCCGATGTTGACTTCAATGCGTATTTTTACCCGGAGTCAGGAATTACATCAACCCAAACAAACACACCATTTCTCTATGCTGTATCTACCCGCGACCTTATTTAGGGAAAGAACTTCACAACTTTCTATGTGATTTTACTTTGGAAAAATCTTTTTTTGGTATTTTTATGATCTTGCAAGATTCCTGGAAAAATTAATAGGTCGTCCTTCTTTTCTCTTCTTCTCCGTACTTTTTTTTTTTTAACCTGGTAACTCAAGAGACCCCCCCCCCAAGCATTGAGGACAAATATCATTGTTAAAATTTTAGCAAAATGTCCCTCCTCCCCCGTTTGCTAATTGAAATAGAAACTGAAGGGTCCGGATTATGAATAGCCTTCACAATCACACTAGCACTGTATACTGGTTAATGGAGTAAGGCCAAGAAAACCCAGCTTCTGGTCTAACTTCAGTTATGGAGGCTCAGTTATAGGTCAGTCACTCCCCCACAATCCAAACAGGGCTGGGATTCTACCAGTTCGGACAGGTTTGGGTGAACTGGTAGCTCCGACTATCAGTTGAGAGTGAACCGGTTCGCTCCAATGATTAGGTGGGCCTGCCCACCGGCTCTGTGCTAATACTCATGTGTTGTGGCCCAGCAGGAGCCATTGGAGCTGCCACCAGACTCCAACAGTGAGGGGCCCTATGAGTCGGCTTTGGAGGATGTGGAGGACCCTGGACAGGGTTCCGACTCCGAGCAGGGTGCAGAGAGGCTGGTTGGCCACCAGGAGGTGCCTGAGCCTTGGACCAGTGAGGAGGAGACAAGGGAGTGTGATCCGGACGTCAGCAGTGAGTTGTTCCTGGATGCCCGGCACCGGAGAGCTAATAGGCCTAAGGAACAATTACGCAGTTACAGGAGGTAATTGCACTCAGCTGGTGGTCATTAGGCTCCTCTCCAGGCTATAAAAGGACTGCTTGTGCACATGCCCCTTTTGCAGAAGTCAACGCATTAACTAATGTTGGATAAACAGTATTGTGAGCTCGGCAGGCTGGATTGCTGCCACGGCTTCTCTGTGCTGGTTTGCTGCCAAGGACCTGTCTGTCTGTTAATTAAATGCCATAAAGTATCTTTGGCTTGGAGTGTTTTGGTGTGGGACGAGGGGGGTCAGAACACTCACCTATCTTCCCATTTCTGAAGCCCAGCTAATAGGCGCGGCGGAGTGAATTGCTGCAGCTCAGCTGTTTTCCTCCAGAGCAGTAATACGGAAGGCGATTTCTCTGTAAACTGAACGCGCAAAGTGGACACGAAGCGAACCAGTTGTTGAACTGGTAGGATCCCACCCCTGAGTCCAACCTATTTTGCATGGCAGTTGTTGTGGATACAATTTGACAAAGGGCCACCTTTGGCTCATGAATGAAGAACTGAAAGCAAATCTAATGAGAAAATATTCCTAATACAATATTTATGAGTTAGAACCTGAGGCAGAAAATTGAGTTTTATTTACCCTCCATTTATTTTTGATTTAGATTAGGCGAAATACCAATAGTTGGCAGGCGGTGTTGTTTTATTTGCTGCCATTAGATAATTTGAAGTTTAATGATTGAAAGGCAATGTTGTTGAGGTGAATTTTTATGGAAAATTTATCTATGGAGTTAAACTGTGAAAGCTCAGTCATTGTTACAACTGTCTCTGAATGTCTTCAGTTAGTACTGAGGGGGGCAGGCATTTTGGTCTAGTGTTAAGGCACTGACTTAGAAACCAGGAGATAGTGAGTTCTAGTCCCACCTCGGCAATGGTGGGTTTCAAATTTTTTTAGAACCTATTCTGTAGGTGTGGCTTGTTTTGTGGGAGTGGCTCGATGGTCATGTGACCAGGTAGACCTGGCCAACTTTGAAAATGTGATGAAACACACTTAACGATGCTCTTGCTTAGTAACCAAAATTTTGGGGTCAATTGTGGTCATAAGTTTTCTTTCTTTCTTTCTTTCTTTCTTTCTTTCTTTCTTTCTTTCTTTCTTTCTTTCTTTCTTTCTTTCTTTCTTTCTTACTTACTTACTTACTTACTTTAATCTCTATCTCTTTCTTTCTTTCTCTTTCTCTCTCTTTCTCTTTCTGTCTGTCTGTCTGTCATTCTCTCTGTGCGTCTGTTTGTCTGTCTCTCTCTCTCTCTGTATCTCTCTGTCTCTCTCTCCTCCCTCCCCCTTCTGTCACTCTGTGTGTGTGTGTGTGTGTTTGTCTCTCTCTCTCACTCTCTCTCTGTGTTTGTGTCTCTCTGTCTGTCTGTCTGTCTGTCTCTCTCTCTCTCTCTCTCTGTATCTCTCTGTCTCTCTCTCCTCCCTCCCCCATCTGTCACTCTGTGTAAGTGTGTGTGTGTGTGTGTGTTTCTGTCTCTCACTCACTCTCTCTCTCTCTGTGTCTCTCTCTGTCTGTCTCTGTCTCTCTCTCTCCCTATCACTCTGTGTGTCTCTCTGTCTCTCTCCCCTCCCTTCCTCTCTCTATCACTCTGCGTGTATATGTGTGGTTTGCTGAATCTGGCACGGCGGTGGGACTCTTGTAGTATTAAATACTGGATTTCTTTTTTGTATTTCGCAGACATAATTCCTAATAAAAAAACCTTCAGGTTTCCATTCTATTTTAACCCCTGTTATTGCCTCCAGCCAATTTTTGATCCTTTTCCAAAAAAATTTAGGCTCCTCACAGGTCCACCATAAATGGTAATATGTTCCGTGTATTGATTCACATTTCCAACATTTTGGGGAGGTATTTGTTAAGATTTTAGCTAACCTTGTTGGTGCCAGGTGCCATCTGTAAAACATTTTGTACTGGTTTTCCTTGTATGCAACTGATAGTGTCATTTTTAAGTTTGTTCCCCAAAATTTTTCCCATTTGTCTAATGCAATATTATAGCCAAAGTTATGCGCCCATTTTATCATTTGTTCTTTCACAATTTCCTCTTCCATTTTATACTTCAGGAGAAATTTATATATTCTCCCTATCATCTTTCTATCTGAGCTTTGAATAATTTTATCCAATTTGTGTGGTTCTGTTTCGATGTCATATAATTTAGTATCATTATTGTATTTAGTTTTGATTTGAAGGTAGGTTAGTCAGTCAACTTTCATGTTCTGTTCTGCCAATTCTTCAATTGCTTTTAAATTTCCCTGTCTATCAATTAAGTCTCTGTATCTTAGCATTTTGTTCAAATCTATAAAATTTGGATGGGTTGTCCTTTCTGTTGGTGATAGCCAATTCGGAATTTTCACATAGTGGATTTTTTTTATTTTGAGCCAATTTTGCAATAACGCTCTTCTAATTAAATGATTTTGAAAGTATTTGTGTGTTTTATTTTTATCATCCCATAGCAATAGCAATAGCAATAGCAGTAGACTTATATACCGCTTCATAGGGCTTTCAGCCCTCTCTAAGCGGTTTACAGAGAGTCAGCATATTGCCCCCAACAATCCGGGTCCTCATTTTACCCACCTCGGAAAGATGGAAGGCTGAGTCAACCCTGAGCCGGTGAGATTTGAACCGCTGAACTGCTGATCTAGCAGTAGCCTGCAGTGCTGCATTTAACCACTGCGCCACCTTGGCTCTTAGGAATGTATGCCAGCCTGCTTGCAAATCATGGCCTTCTAAGGTTAAAATTCTTTTATTCTTTAGCTCTATCCATGTTATTGTCACCCATATTATTGTTATTGCTGATGCATATAATTCCCAATTTGGTAATGCTAAACCTCCCCTCCCCTTGCTGTCTTGCATTGACTTTAGTTTAATCCTCGCTTTTCGTCCCTGCCAAATGAACCTAGCGGTTATTTTGTTTAATTCTTGAAAGAATGTTTTACCCGGATTAATAGGTGCGGCTTGCAACAGGAATAAGATTCTTGGTAAAATATTCATTTTAATTGTCACTATACGTCCCATGTGTGATAGCTGAATATTTTTCCAATTTTCTTTATTTGTATAAAGAATAGTTTGAATGCGGACGAGCGGGCGGTTTGGGGCCAGCACCTCCTTCGATAATTTCGGGCAGGCAGAGAAAGAAAGGAGGCTTGTGATAAAGCACCCCTGCCACCAATGGCGAAGGGGAGCACCTTCGCCCTCAACTATTGCATGCCTCCTTTCTCCACCTGCCCGAACTAGCAAAGAAGGTGGGCCACTAAACTGCCCGCTCGCCCGCATTCAAACCAGCCCGCCTCCTCTCTTTCAGCATGGGCTCTCTGGAAAGGGACAGAAGGTCTCTCCCAAGACCTGCTTCCCCTTACCTCGCGGTGCAGTTCCAGGACACGTTCGGGCAATGTGGGGGAGGGGGCGCTTTCTCGCACACCTTTGGAGAAAGAAAGAAGGCATGCGAGAAAGCCTCTCCCCACTGCCCGAACACTTGAGTGAAGGAGGCTGCAGGCTCCTTTCCCCTCGGCTACGCGATCTCCTTTCGTTCTCTGCTGCCCGAACGAGTGAATGAGGCAGACGGAGAATGAAAGGAGATCGCATCGGGGTGTGGGGAGCTAGCCAAGTGTTCCAACTGGTTCTAAACGGTAGATTTGTAGAACCTCTTCTACCGAACCGGTTAGAACCGGCAGGAACCCACCGCTACACCTTGGGCATGGAAGTTGGCTAGATGACTTTGGGCCAGTCACTTTCAGCCCAAATCACCTCAAAGGGTTATTGTTGCAGGGAAAAATAAGAGAAGGAGGGTATGTTGGATATATTCACTGCCTTATTAAGCGTGGCACGACAAAACCATGCTCGACTAAAGCGCGCCCGATTAAAGCGTGTCGCTGACATCATCAACAGGGCGACAACAGCGAGCACAGAGAAAGAAGGGCGCTTTAAATAGCACTTTGAAAGCAAGCCGATTCAACTTAAGGTAAGGGTTAGGTTTAGGGTTAGCTTTAGGGTTAGGTTTAGGGTTAGGTTAAGGGTTAGGATTAGGTTTAGGATTAGGTTAAGGGTTAGGATTAGGTTTAGGATTAGGTTAAGGGTTAGGGTTAGGTTTAGGGTTAGGTTAAGGGTTAGGTTTAGGGTTAGGTTTAGGATTAGGTTTAGGGGGGTTAGGTTTAGGTTTAGGGGTTAATTTTAGGTTTAGCGTTTACAACGTGCTTCTGTCTGTTGTCTCCGCCCTGTTGTCGCTCTGTGATGATGTCAGCTACGTGGTTTCATCGAGCGCGCTTTAGTCGAACGCGGTTTTGTGGTGGAACCCTTATTAAGTAGTAAAGACAGGATAAGAAAATCAAATAAATAAATAACTGATCTGCCTGAACTAGTTTTTCATATTACTATGTTTATTCATTGTACTCATAAAGGATCTCTGACAAAAACTTCTAAGTCATGTTTGGAGAAGCTGAGGGAAGAATTAAAAGAAATAAGAGCTTAAAACAATTTTCTTTTGCCGTGGTTTTGGACCTTAATTTATTAAGGTTTATTGCTATTATAATTTGCCAGCTGGTTTTATTCATTTTATTCTTTTTATTGCACTCGTATGCTTTATGGTTTTAATTGTTTTTTATTTCTTGCAACAGTCACAGGGCTGGGATGGTACAGAAGCAGTGTAAAATAAAAATAAAATAAAACTCCCAGCAATTTTTTGTTGAGGGGAGGAGGAGGGGGGGATATAATACTGAGCTGAAAAATGCTGGGTAAGGCATTTTGCCACATCCATGAATTTACATTGAGTTGTATGTACCTCTTTTTGCTATCCACAGATTAAACGCTGAAAGAACATTTCAGCTCAACTCTAGACCACTATGAGAAAGGTTTAGAGTCATTGTTCAAACCATCTTGCCCCCAAAGGTCCCGAATCTATTTATGTGTCTTAAAATTACTGAATAATACAAGAAGGAGTGATAATATAGCAGAAACAACATTTGCTTCATTCAAGCTGTTCTTTGCCTTTCATAACAGCCGGTAGCTTCTGCCACTTTCAGATACACTCCCAGTGAAAACTATAATTTTCAATCTGTCTCTATGTATTATGCAGTAATACTTGTAGCAGCAGGAGCGGTAACTCTAAAACCACTCTCTGAGTAATCTTACCTTTATATTCTTGCAAGCTAATAAAGGCAACATGGTGGTGATTTCTTAGTAGATTTCGATCCACAGTTGACAGGAAATGGGCATCTGAATCAGGTCTTTTGAAATGGAAAAAAGTTTAATAAGTCAGTGTGTAGATAGTTACACTTGACCTGTATCAGAGGTGGTCTTCAGCCGGTTCTGACAAATTCTTGAGAAGCGGTAGTGGAAATTTTGAGTAGTTTGGAGAACTAGTAAATACCACCTCTGGCTGGCCGCGCCCCCATCTATTCTCTGCCTCCCGATTCACAGCTGTTCAGGAGGAAATGGGGATTTTGCAGTATTCTTCCCCTGGAGTGGGGTGAGAATCGAGATTTTGCAGTATCCTTCCCCTGTCACGTCCACCAAGCCAAGCCACACCCACCAAACCATGCCATGTCCACCAAGCCACGCCCACAGAACCGGTAGTTGTAAAAAAAATTGACTCCTACAACTGGTCTGTATGGATTGTTTGGTGTAGGGAAATACAGAAGATAGGTGAGGAGATGCCATGGATTCAGGGAGGCACATGATTTCATCATGTTACAGACATCATTATCAACAGTATATATGGAAAGCCAGTGTGGTCTAGTGGTTAAGGCACCAGGCTAGAAAGCCGAAGACCTGAGTTCAAGTCCTCCCATAGCCACAAAAGCAAGCTGGGTGACTTTCTAAATATCATATGGGTTATTGCCTTCCTCTTGTGTCACAGTATCATGGAGGGGTTGGGCAGTACATTTCCATAATTTAATTTCCATAATTCCATAATTTCCAACTGGTCACTTAATGACCATTTTAAGTTACAACAGCCTCTGAGAGGGTGCTTTGCAGCCTGTAAAACGCTTCCACCTGTTGTAAAATTTTGTGTCTCACACACATACACACACACACACAGGTCAGGTGATTGTATTTGGGGCACTTGTCAACAGCTGGCATTTGCAGCATATTTATTTGTTTGTGCTTAGTTCTTTGGAAACCTATTTTTGACCCTAACTTGGGGTTGTTGTTTTTTTTTTGCCCTGAAAAATGGTTAGAAATCTGAAGGAATAATGCAATATAAATAGATCAGTGTTGCAGGAAACCTGAGGATAATTCAGGAAACCATTTTCAAGTGGGGGGAAAGCTCTTTTTTTTTTTTTTTTGAGAAGGAGAGGGAAACATTGCTTTTCCCTTTCCCTTTAACCTTCGTGTGCTAGAGAAATGGTTTTTATTTGTGTATGTGTCATCTAAAAACTTGGTGGGTCAGCCACGCCAAATACAATGCATGTGCAGAGAGAAAGAGAGAGAGGGCATATTCACAAAAAAGAGAAACAAAATGCAGAATCGGGAAACAGCCCCACAATCACTTTCTCCGTCAGGAACTCTGGCCAGTTAAATAGCTAACGGCACCATGCCACTGCTCCAGCTGGAACCGATTTTTGTGGTTTGGCACTTGTTTCACTGGCCGTTGTGCAACATGTCAGACCCCAGAAGGATGGACGGTGTGAGAAAAGAGCCGCGTTGATTCAATGTGATCTCTTGGCATTTTCCTTCCAGGGGCTGCTCTGTGGCACATGATGGAGGAGGAGGAGGAGGAGGAGGAGGAGGAGGAGGAGGAGGAGGAGGAGGAGGAGGAGGAGTTGCAAATTATGTGCCATTGGTGAGCCCTTGTATAGAGTTAAAGGCGTGACAGGAATTTGCAATGCTTCCTGGCTTCTGTACCCTTAGAGGGGATATCACATTGCCCTTTCCCCATCCTGCTGGAGGCTGTTCCTTTAAGTGGGTTGCTTTTTTCCCAGGGACAAATAAATGGAGCATGATTTTATTCTGAATTGTGGCTACTGGGGACAGATAGCAACAGCACTTAGAATTATACACCGCTTCACAGTGCTTTCCAGCCTTCTGTAAGGGGTTTGCAGAGTCAGCCTATTGCTCCCAACAATCTGGGTCCCCATTTTGTCCACCTAGGAAGGATGAAAGTCTGAGTCAATCTCGAGCTGGTCAGGATCGAACTCCTGACAGTGGGCAGAATCAATCTGCAATACTGCATTCTAACCATTGCTGCACCATGGCCGTATATTAAAGTGCTACACTTTATTAATGGCTTACTTTTTCATTGTTGTTATTAATTTATGACAATTATTGTTATTGTTGTTATTATTATTATATAATTAATATCATTATTTTCCCATAAGTAAAAAAAAATAAAGAAAATTGAAGGAAAGAGAGAAAGAAAATAATATAATAAAGTACAGAGCAATAAAGAAAAACAAAGAGGTAAAAATAACTAAAGAAATATCTACTGTATGTATGTTTCTGTATATATAGTATATTGACCACACACACACACACACACACACACACACACACACACACACACACACACATCCATCCATCCATCCATCCATCCATCCATCCATCCATCCATCCATCCATCCATCATCACATCAATAGTGTGACTCTGGGCAGCTTGCAAAGAACAAAAAGATAAATAGATAAATAAATAGATAAATAGCTGAATAATTCTAACTTACTGTTTCTCTCCATGCTAATATTGTTCCGAGAGAGAACTACTCCTTTCAAACTCTTACAATTATGGATGATCAGCTTTGCTTTCTTTGCCCAAGTTTTGCAAATGTTGTGAAAGCTCAGTGTTCATGACATATAGTATGGTTATTGTTTTATTGGGAATAATTTCATTGTTCAACTCAGTTTAAAATGGTGAGTGAGAATTAACAATATTTATTTAAAATGCCAGCGGTCACCTCAATATTATGTCAAATGATGCTAATGCAGTTTGATCTGCTATATAGCATATCGGAATTTCCTTCTATTTCCTGTGTCTTTCCTGGTCGATTGAGATTAACTGAATGATTAATATAAAAGTGAAATAGATGGGAAATTTTATGGTTTATTCAAATATAACTTTTTTAAAAAGGGGTGGTGTTCACAGTCTAAGTATCTAGTGGGAAAATGTCTTTAAAATAATAATAATAAAAACTGTAGTTTTAATTCCCCAAAACGGAAACTGAAGAGTATTTGATGCATATCTAATTCTCTATCGTTTTTGAGCTGCGCATAATATATAAAAGGCAGCAAATCCATACTGGCCTCTTTTTGGCTGTTTCACAAAAGTAATGCAGGGAGGAAATGTAGCCGATATCTCTGAATTCTCAGGATCTTAACTTTGAGATGAAACATCTGCTCACTGCATGGCAAGCTATGAAAGATCCATTATCTCTGCTTACTACATGACAAATAATAACAATAAGAATAGCATTCTCGGTCTTTCAACGTATAGCATCTGATGGTAGTTACAGACATCCAAGAATAGAAAAGCAAGAGAAATAAAGAGAATCACACTAGTTTCAGCACTTAAGTTTTAGAAAAGCAACACGAGGAGTTATTTTTATGGGCATTGTTCCGGAAATACGTTTTATATATATGTCAGCATTATGAAGCCAAGGCCTTCCTTTGTTTTCCTTGACACATAAGTATAATCATAAAGGATCATTCCATTCCTTGAATGTTTTATGCACACACAGCATTGGCTTTAGAATTGGCTTTCATGCACATGGGATGGCATGTGTAAACAGACTTACTGAGTCCCAAAATATTTCATTGCTACATCCAGCTTGATCAATGGTCCACTCCAGTGGTGGGTTTCAAATTTTCTTAGAACCTCTTCTGTAGGTGTGGCCTGCTTTGTGGGAGTGGCTTGCCAGCCATGTGACCGGGTGGGAGTGGCTTGCCAGCCATGTGACTGGGTGGGCGTGGCCAACTTGTAAAATGTGGTGAAACTCATTTAATAACGCTCTTGCTTAGCAACCAAAATGTTGGTTCAGAAACTCTGGCATTTGAAGCACGCAAGTCTTAAAGCTGTCAAGTTACAAGACCCTTGCACCCCTAACTCTTTAGAAAAAAAAATGTCCAGGGGTGTTCAAACTTCACAGCTTTAAGACTTGTGGACTTCAACTCCCAGCATTCCTCCTCTTGCTCTTCATCTTGATGAAGAGCCGAGGTGGCACAGTGGTTAGGGTGCTGTACTGCAGCCACTTCAGCTGACTGCTATCTGCAGTTCGGCGGTTCAAATCTCACCGGCTCAAGGTTGACTCAGCCTTCCATCCTTCCGAGGTGGGTAAAACGAGAACCCAGATTGTTGTTGGGGGCAATATGTGCTGACTCTATAAACCGCTTAGAGAGGGCTGAAAGCCCTATGAAGCGGTATATAAGTCTAACTGCTATTGCTATTGCTATTGCTATGATGTGCAGATGGGCGGGGGGAGGGAGCTGGAACCGGTTCTAAATGTCACTGTAGATTAGAACTGGCAGGAACCCAACCCTGGTCCACTCCTCCAAAGCAGACAAAAGTACTTTTTCAGACTATGCAGAGTTGGCAATGAGGGTCACTATATGAGACTAATTTGTGAAGAGCACTACCTATTAGTCATGTTTTTGTACAACAAACATCCATCTTTGTTGTTCATCCAAAAGCAGAAGGTTTCTAACTTTGCTTGAGAATGAATGAAAAAAATAAGTCCCTTAGTCTCTGTTACTTGCTGGAGGTGTCAATCTGACCAGTGTAGAAAACATGATGCTGGACCATTGAGAAAACTAGCCCTTCTGACCCCCCCCCCTCCGTACAGTGAAGCACGCCAACACAAGATTACTGCTAGACAATTTATTCACAGTAAATTAACACACCGATAAGACTTTGGCAGCAACCCAGACTTCCAAGATAAGAAATACACATGAGAGCTTCTCCAGCTGAGAAGTTGAATCCTGCAAACAGCCTCCTCCCAAAATCTCTCCTTATATACTCCCTTGGGAGGGGCCTAATCACAACCACCTGGGTCCAATTATCCCCTTTGTCTTCTTAATTGCTGCCGGCGTTTATCTGCCCGTCTCTGCCATGCGTCCGGGACCAATTCCCTCTGAACCTCATCACTGCTCAAAGGCCTGACGTCTTCACCACTGTACCAGGGCCTGACATCATGGCCACACCCCCATTGGCTTTCACCGCTGCTCCATGCCTCAGGCACCTCCTGGTGAGCAACCAGCCTCTCTGGTCCCTGCTCGGAGTCTGAACCCTGTCCAGGGTCCCCCACATCTTCCAGAGCGACTCATAGGGCCCCTTGCTATCAGTGTCTGTTTGCAACTCCAACAGCTCCTGCTGGGCCACAACAACTAGCTTACATTTTCTCTGATATGCTGAGCACTGGAATACAGTTCCACATATTTAATTCCACTTTGGATTCTACTTTGAGGCGGGATAGGGAAAATCAAGGTGGCCTATCATTTGTGCTCATAGGTTTACTAAACATACCTAATTGGTCACTGTGGAGAAGAAGGAACTGGAAAAGATGGAGCAAAATAAGACCCTATGCATCTTTGTATATGTCTCCTTCACTTTCTTCCTCCTTTGGTCCTGAGGTGAAACAAGTCTCATTTAAATTATCACAAGAATTCAGTCACTAGAGCAGGCTAAAGGGAATTTACAGGATGCAACTGGAGGAAGTGATAAGGGAAATGGCTTAATAGCATCTTTCTTAACTTGTGCCCTTCAGATATGCCAGAACTTTCTGTCAGTATGGGACTATCATCCAACGTATGTGTAGACAACCTTATTTGGGAAATTTGGGGAATCAAAATTAATACTGAAGTTCCACTTGACAGGAAAGGAGAGGAGAAAGAGAGAGAGGGAGGGAGGGAGGGAGGCAGGCAGGCAGGCAGGCAGGCAGGCAGGCAGTGAGGCATAAGTCTAAGAAATTTCCATCTTCAAAAGATCTCTCTCCTTACCTCCACCCTCAGAATCTTTTTTCTGACTATAATATCCTGCTATATTTCTGCAAAAATAATTGTTCTTATCATTTAAGCTACTATATTAATGTATTATACTAGCCTGTCCTTTAAATCTGAATTTATATGAATAAATTGTATATGAATGTGTGCGAAGATGCCATTGACAGGAAGGCCTGCTGACTGGTGGATTTGGATGGGATCCCTCCTACAATTTTGTATTGAGCCCAGGTTTCTTCATACAAAATGCACAGGGAGGAATCAAAAAACATACCTGCTTGAACCATTAGGTTATTTTTACCTAGCACCTCTCATTTCCCACTAAACACCATCTCTGTAAAATTGGGAAAACCTCTCGAATCATATGGGATGGGTTATGCCAGAATGCTGGGTGAAACAGCATCCCAAACTCACCCACTTAGACACACTGGCCTGCAATTTTCTGGGCTCCGGGCAGTGGTGGGTTTCAAAAATTGTTCGAACCTACTCTGCAGGTGTGGCCTCCTTTGTGGGAGTGGCTTGCTGCCCATGTGACCAGATATGAAGATGCCGACGACACTTGTCAGAACCACCTTAAATTACCTCACACACAGCACTGGCATGCATAAGAATATGATGTAAACTTGTTTTTTAAAAGGCATCTTTGGCTTGCGTTAAAACCACTTCAACACACGCAATGTTCTGATTGCACCACAAACGCGGTAGTCATCCTTACCTTTCACAGAGGCACTGAGTTTTATAAATATGAGAGCATGATAGTGTAGAATAATCATATCCAAGGACCAGTGGTGGGTTTCAAAAAAAATTGGAACCTCTTCTGTAGGTGTGGCCTGCTTTCCGGGTCCACTGGTGGAACCTCTTCTAACCGGTTCGGTAGATTTGACGAACCGGTTCTACCGAATAGGTGTGAACTGGTAGGAACCCACCTCTGGCTCAGGGGCTGAGTAGAATCAGCCTTGCTTAATCCTTGAATGGGGATTATTGAGAATGCCAGGGTTATAGGCTTGACTGAAATGCCAAAGAAACATTCCAAAAGAAGGGGATGATGAAACTACAGCTACGTAGTCCTCAATTGTTCATTTACTGATAGTTCTAAATTACATCAGCACTGGAAAAAGTAACTTACGACTGTTTTTCGTACTGTTGCGGCAACCCTATGGTCATGTGATCAAAATTTGGGTTCTTGGCAACTGGTTCATATTCATGGCGGTTACAGTGTCCCAGGGTCATGTGATCACCTTTTGCAAACTTCTGACAAGCAACGTCAATGGGGAAGCCAGATTCACTTAACAACTGCGGCAAGAAAGATGGTAAAGTGGGGCAAAGCTCACTTAACAATTGTCTCACTCAGCAACAGAAATTTGGGGCTTGATTGTGGTTGTAAGCCATGGTGGGTTCCTACCGGTTTGTCCGAACCAGTAGTGGTTTGGCAGCCTGGGTTACTGGAACTGGCAGCGACCCAGGCCTGAGACGCCCCTGAACTGGTTCTCTGGGCTGTGCCGTAGTCACCACCGTCTTCTTTTTTGCTTCTGCGCTTGTGCAGACCAATTTTTTTTTGCAAGTTTTTTTTATTTTATTTTTAAACATTAAAAAAACATTTTAAAAATTCTACAGCATGTTGCTTGGTTACAAGTGTTTTTGCATCCATATTCTCAATTACATATACAATCACAGATTTTCCATCTACTATAACTAAATACCTCACTTTTATTGTACGCCGTATATTCAACTACAATTTAAAAAAAAAATTATTTTCAATGGTCCTAATTCCCTTACATTCTGGATTGTCTGTTTCATAACAATATACCTTTATATAATCACTTATCCCCTTCTGAATAGTTTTACAATATAAAAAAGATTTACCAACTATTTATATTTATATGTCACTGTTTTCATTTGTATTTAATCCCACCAATCATCTTATGAGTATGCTTATGTCCATTATTGTCTTTGTACATCATACATTCGAACAAAGATGTTATTCCTTCATTTTTCAACAAGGTAATCTAAATAATCACTTCATATATATACCAATTTTTAATTACTTCCTTATTAAACTTATTTATCAATAACAAGATATCTTTATGATATATACTTAGAGTTATACATTATATCACCAATCCTCTATCAAGTATACATAAATTTATTGTTATCTTTATCCATTTTAATACAAAAAGTTCTATACATATATACATACATACATACATACACACACACACACACAAACACATATATATATACATACATACATACATACATACATACATACATACATACATACATACATATATATATATATATATATATATATATATATATATATATATATGATAAAGGAGATAAAGCTGATAAAGGACAAGAACCTTGTGGCTTAGTGGTTAACACAACTGCTTAATATGTAATACAGCACAGGTTCAAATCCCAGTAAGGGTATGGCTAGCTGATGAGAGCTAAATAGCTTGAAATAGATCTATACTAGTCTCCCTTTATTTATTTATCAGCACAAATGCAACATATGTATGTATGTATGTATGTATGTATGTATGTATGTATATGCATATATATACATATACATGTATACATACATACATACATACATACATACATACATATGTTGCATTTGTGCTGATAAATAAATAAAGGGAAAATAAATGAAAGACATATATATATATACATATATACATATATACATATATACATATATACATATATACATATATACATATATACATATATACATATATACATATATACATATATACATATATACATATATACATATATACATATATACATATATACATATATACATATATACATATATACATATATACATATACATATACATATACATATACATATACATATACATATACATATACATATACATATACACATACACATACACATACACATACACATACACATACACATACACATACACACACACACACACACACACACACACACACACACACACACACACACACACACACACACACACACACATATATATATATATATATATATATATATATATATATATATATATATCTTTCATTGTATCGTTATTGATCTATTTTACAGCATAATTGTATTATCAATTAACTCCTTCAATTAAAACAGAAGTAAAACGTTTTTCATTTCCAGGGTTTTTTTCCCCCCAGCCACTGATAAAACAAGTCCCATATCTTATAAAATTGCTCGTCTTCTTGTTCTCTAATTTCAAATGTCAATTTACTCATTTCAGCACACTCCTTTATTTTTCGAATAACTTCTTCCTGTTTTGGTATTGTTTCATTTTTCCATATTTTTTTTGCAAATACGATTCTAGCTGCTGTTAAAACGTTTACAATCAAATATTTTAAGTCTTTGTTATAGATTTCTGGTATAATTCCCAATAAAAAAAATCTCTGGTTTGAGACCTATGTGACCAATATTTATTGCACTGTGCAAGCGTGCGCACCCATATGCTAACCGGCAGTAGTGCCTGCCGAAACCCACCCCTGGTTGTGAGTCGAGAACTATCTGTACACTACTTCCATATTGTTGTCAGTGAAATGAATGAATGTGTTCATGAAGTCATCAAAAGTAGAATCCAGCTTTACAGTGGTAGAGACTAACTTGATTCTGCATCTAATAACGGCAGCAAGACTGTTGGTGGCGCAATACTGGAAGAAGGAAGATTTGCCTACAACTCAAGAATGGACATTGAAAGTTACAAACTTAGCCGAGATGGCTAAAATATCAGCATATCTTAAAGATCACTCAAATGAGATATATAAACGAGACTGGGGAAAAAAATGGATTGACTATATACAAAATAAATATGGGACCAAGAAATTCCAGTTAGCCTATGCTTAAGATCAGAAATGATTTAAATTGTTTAAAGTTGGTTCAGCAAGAAGAAGCTAAGGTCAATGTAGAATGTTATTAATTTTTTTTTATTTCTTTTTTTCTCAACAGATCTTAGACTGTGTTTGTTAGAAATCCATACCGTGTACGGGTTCTGGGAAGTCGGGGGGGGGGGGGCAGAGGTGGGTTCCTACCAGTTCGCACCTATTCGGTAGAACCGGTTCGTCAAATCTACCGAACCGGTTAGAAGAGCTTCCACCAGTGGACCCAGAAAGCAGGCCACACCTACAGAAGAGGTTCCAAAGTTTTTTGAAACCCACCACTGGGGGGGGGAAGGTGGAGGGGGGTTGGGGGAGAGGGTGGAGGGAGGGAGGGGTTTATATTAGGCTAGACAAGAATTTGGTGGTAAACTAGAATTATTTTGACATACAAAAAATTGTACTTCGATGTCTTACTGATTGAGGAATGATGAAATGTTTGCCTTAAAAGAAATAAAACTTTTGAAACATCAAAAGTAGAATCCAGCTCAAAAGAGACTTGATTGGGGTTTTTTTTTTATAGAGAGAATTCATTCTTTACTCAGAAAGTCTCTACATGTCCTCTTCTATTTTATTGTGGGGAGAATTTTTTTGGGGGGATGATCAGTTCTTTTCAAGAGAACAAATTCAGAAATTCTACTTCTGTGGATGTCTTTGATTAACTTAGTTTCCCACCCATCGGATTTTAGAGCCACTGATTTTCAACTAGGATATTCTTAAGAAAGGTGGACATATTCAGAGAAGAGGAACTTGGAAAACCTCTTAAGCCACATAGTTTTCTGAGTTCATTCTTGTGCCTTGGAGATGCCTAACCACATGGCTTTGAATTCCTTTCTCCAAGTCCTTTCATTTATTCCCATCTCTCAAACTTTGTTAAAAAGTAACTCCGAAGGCCCGCATCAATCTTCCATACCCTTCCTCTCACCTCCAGAGGCAAAAGGTCTCCTGTTGTACAAACTTAATTTCCGGGATTTTTTTTTTTTTTAAGAAAGAGTCTGCTGTGCTTCATTTTTGTTTTGAGTGGCGCAATTATCAGTAATTATTGGGAAATGAGCGGGAGTCAGAAGCCATTTCCAAAACAGCCCCAGAATAAGCTGCTCATTGTTGCAGCGAACCTAATGGAAGCCCCCACAGTATGGTGAATTAACATTCTGAAATAGTTAGGCATGATGGGCTTCCTTCTCTGGATGGCAAGTGACATCAAGCCTAAATGTCACGAAGTTCAGGATGGAGGAAGAAAGAAAAAAACAATCCCACTCATAGAAGCTTGTAAAGGGAATAGATTAGATTAGATTTAGTTTATTTGTATGCCACCCTTCTCCGGAAGGGACTCAGGGCGGCGAACAACTCAGAAGGGGAAAAGGGGACACAAACACAATACACGCAATTAAAATACACAAGAATCATACAGCCATATAAGTCGAGAGGGGAGGGGAACTCGTCAACCCCGGGCCTGCCGGCACAGCCAGGTTTTGACGGCTTTCCGGAAGGCCTGGAAAGAGGTGAGGGTCCGGATCTCCGCGGGGAGTTCATTCCAAAGGGCCGGAGCTGCTACAGAGAAGGCCCTCCCCCGGGTGGTAGCCAGGTGGCATTGGCTGGTAGACGGAACCCGGAGGAGGCCGACCCTGTGCGATCTAAAGGGTCTATGGGAGGTAATTGGCAGCAGGCGGTCTCTCAAGTACCCAGGTCCAATACCATGAATACTGCTAGAAACATCTGGAACTTTTACTAGAGTTAAACGTCCTGCTTATTTTTCAATTTACAGGAGGATTTATAACTCTAGATTATAAATTTTAGATTAGGAAAATCCCCTGCACCCTATCTCATCTCTTTTCTCTCTCCTCTTGCGTAAGGAGGAACTGTCCTCATTTACCCGAGCAGTTGCCTAGGAAGTACACCGCGACAGATTTTAGCCAATTTTAGCCAATAGCTAAGGCACCAGGCTAGAAACTGGGAGACGGTGAGTTCTAGTCCCACTTTAGGCATGAAAAACAGCTGGGTGACTTTGGGCCAATCATTCTCTTTCTCAGCCTGATCCACCCCCAGGGTTGTTGTCAGAGGTGGGCTGCACTACCTTAACAACTGGTTCGCTGGTTGTGAGCATGCGCGCGCACGGTGCACTCACTTCGCTCAAGCACATCTCTTTGAGGCAGAAATGAAGCCTTAAACATGCAGCTAATCAACCCAGTCAGCTCCAGTGAGTACAGCAGGCGTGGCATGTAACTCCGCTGGGCAGCGTGAATGGGGGGAACGAGCTAGAAAGTTAGAAACGATAGTGAAGGGACAGGTGGTGATCACAACTACCAGTTGTCCCGAACTGGTCCGACCAGGCAGCAGCCCACCACTGGTTGTTGTGGAGGAAAAAGAGGAGGAGGAAGGTGTGTTGGACATGTTCATTACCTTGAGCTGTTTATGAAGATAATAAAGGTGGAATATAAATACAATAAATAAAAATAAATAATACCCACAATCATTTCTAAGTTCCAGTGCCTGGGAATTCCAGTTCTTTGGCCCAGAGTCATCTTGGTCCTGACCTGGGTTCTCTTTCTCATTGCTTCACTTCTGCTCCATCTGTCAGTTCTCACTGCTCTCCTGGTCCTCACCACCCTGCTAAACATAGTACCTGTGACTTGTCTCCTTCCTCCTTTTCCAGCCTCCCATTACTGGTCATAGGCACTAGAGGTGGGTTCCTACCAGTTCGCACCTATTCGGTAGAACCGGTTCGTCAAATCTACCGAACCGGTTAGAAGAGGTTCCACCAGTGGACCCGGAAAGCAGGCCACACCTACAGAAGAGGTTCCAAAGTTTTTTGAAACCCACCACTGGTCCTTGATATGATTATTCTACACTATCAGGCTCATATTTATAAGACTCAGTGCCTCTGTGAAAGGTAAGGATGACTACTGCGTTTGTGGTGCAATCAGAACATTGCACGTGTTGAAGTTGTTTTAATGCAAACCAAAGATGCCTCTTAAAAAACAAGTTTACATCATATTCTAATGCATGCCAGTGCTGTGTGGGAGGTAATTTAAGGTGGTTCTGACAAGTGTTGTCGGCATCTTCGTATCCGGTCACATGGGCGGCAAGCCACTCCCACAAAGGAGGCCACACCCACAGAGTAGGTTCAAACAATTTTTGAAACCCACCACTGAGAGGCACCAAGATTTGTCGCAACCACCAGCTAGGCAGCCGATTGAATAGGCAAGGAGGTGTCCATATAAGAAGTTTGCAGCCTTCTCGGGTGAATCAGAAAGATTGGTGGGGGTGAACATTCAATTTTTCTTTAAGAAATGGTTGACTGAACCTGTAAGTGTGAGATAGTTTTATTTAAAAAAAAAACGGTTATATTGAATCTGTTATTTGAAAGCATTTCTTTATTATTTAAGTCAGTTGGTCTGCAGCATTATACTACGTTGATAGACAAATATATGGAAAAGGAAATGCTAGGTAGAAAATAGCTCCTAATCATCTGACCACAGATCGTTTCTCCCTGATCTGATCTTCCTTCCTTTTCTCCTGCAGCCTTTGGAAATTGCATAATTGATGCCTGCCAATACAGCACATCCTTTCACTTACATAGAGACGCATCATGTTACATGCCATGTTACTTCTTCTTCTTTTCTTTTTTTGCTCGTAAATATGTTTTATTTTCCATTTTCATTTTCGTACAGTCACACATATACTGTACACAACCGGGGCCATATAACATTAAACAATAAACACCGCCATTCCTCTTGTCAATAATACCCCCCAAAATAGAAACCCAATGTACCTCCTCAACCCTCCATACACCTTTTCTTTCGCCCCCCTCCAACTTTTCATCTTCCCTCCATCATTCCCCTCTACCCTACTTCCCCTCCCCCTCTACCACTCCTCTCTCCCGATACACTCCCTCCCTTCCTTCTCCCCCTCCCTCCAATCCTCTCTCCCACCCTCTCTACCCCTCTTTCTTCTATCCCTCTACTCCTCCCTTCGGTGTATTTCTACTATGTATTAATATATTCAGCTTGTCCTATTTTTACACTTGAATTAAAGAGCAACAGTATACAAGTGCAATCGTGTTACTTTGAAATCTGACACATACTATATATCCCCCCTCCCCCCTAAGACCCTACCTGCCTCCCCCCCCCGACTTCCCAGAGCCCGTACACGGTGTAAATTTTTAACAAACACAGTCTGCCATGTTACTTCTTCTGATGGGTAAAAATATACCTAAGACCAAAGCAAGATACTACTTTTTATGAACTATGAAACAATCATTTTATTCAATTTTATTTAATATAATATCTCATTAGGAAACTGGACCCAAATCGGCTCCTGATCTCTCTTGAGTATTGTGTATTTTTTTAAAAAAAAGAAAGGAGAATAATAAGAGCGCAGAAAAAGTGTGGATGTTTTAAGAAGTTTCAAGAAGCTTGTTTTATAATGGTCCATTTTGAAACCAATGTACAGGAAGAGTTTTAAAGTTAAATTTTATTTCGCTTCATTTTAATAGCAAGAGCACTTAGACTTATATACCACTTCACAGTGCTTTACAGCCCTCTCTAAGCAGTTTACAGAATCAGCATGTTGCCCTCCAACAATCTGGGTCCTCATTTTACCCACCTCGGAAGGATGGAAGGATGGGTCAACCAACCTTGAGCCTGGTGAGATTTGAACTGCCAAATTGCAGGCAGCCAGCAGGCAGCAGAAGTAGCCTGCAGTGCTACACTCTAACCACTGTGCCACCATGGCTCACCATGGCGCATAATCAGCTTAGTTATTTTTAAATTTCATTTTAATCAATTGAAAGTTACTTCTTCAAGAGGAGAAAATATTCTGGAAAATAATCTAGCAAATATAGGGGAAATGTGAAATAATCTCTCCTTTGGTTGGTGTAACTAATAAAAAAGGTAATCAGTATGTAATATTACATTCTAATGATCCATGTACTCTAGAATGATCTTCACACAACTTTGTCTCTTCAGATGTTGAATTATAATTTCCATCAGTACAATCATTATCCATTTTGACTGGGAGAATGGGATTTATAATTCAATATCTACTAACGGCTAATTGCTGGTCTAGAAAATCTCCTGGAGGTCATTTGTATGTAGCTGAACTATTTGAGAACATTGTTAAAGATAGCAAGGAATAGGAATCTACATATACAAAGTATATTTGTGTGTGTGTTTCTGTGTGTGTGTGTTCATTCTCCCTCACACATACTCATCAGTCACTACATTAGATTCTAGGGTGAGGTACAATATAAATTATAAATTATTTAAAAGCCTAATGTACTTCCTTAAAACTACTATTCAACAGCCATAATAAAACATGACAATAAAATTTCCAATTATATTGTTAATTAAAATTCCTCAGACATCTGCATGAAATGCAGTTGTATAGCTGCAGATATACTATAGTTTGATATTTGATGGGCAGTTAATCAGATTTATAGTATCATCTAATTCAATGCATCACTTTGGAGAATTATTGTTTTTTTTTCTAATCTTGGAATAAATTTACTTGAAGATTTAGGAAGATTGATATACCTGAATTGTATACAGAGCAAAAAAATGAAGAAAAGTAGCCTGATTTAATTATGTTGTACTCGCTGAGTAATTCTCACACCTATGAGTAGAAATGACTGGGAACTTTTGCAAACAAACTTTAGAATTCTACGAAAGGCTGAAATCTATTGACTGAATAGACTGGAATTTTAATGTCAGTTTAAATTTTGAGTTTGAGTTTGAGTTTCATTTTATTTATATGCCGCCCTATTCCCTGCGGGATTCAGGGCGGCGCACAACCCAAGGAGGGGAAGGGAAAGACACAAACAACTACAAAATACAGGGCCGTTAAAAACAACTAACAGCCACACGATTCGAGAGGGGAAGGGAACTCATCAACCCCAGGCCTGCTGACACAGCCAGGTTTTGACGGCTTTCCGGAAGGCCTGGAGAGAGGTGAGGGTCCGAATCTCTGCGGGGAGTTCGTTCCAAAGGGCCGGAGCTGCCACAGAGAAGGCCCTCCCCCGGGTAGTAGCCAGATGACATTGGCTGGTAGACGGAACCCGGAGGAGGCCTGCTCTGTGTGATCTAATGGGTCTTTGGGAGGTAATTGGTAAATTTTATTTTATCAGTAAAAGTTGTGCTCAAAGTGCTCATTGAAGGGAAAATGAGAGGTGAGATTGTCATCACTGCAAATCTGGACACTCAGGAAATTTCCTTAGTCTGCCAGAGAAGAATTTGGGAATGGTATACAGGACTATGAATGGGAAAGGGAAAATAATAGGGGTAATTGCCACTGTCCCCTTTTCAGTAATGAGATTGGTAATTATTATGCCTAGCTTAGATGTTCTGAGAGAGCCAGTCTGATGTAATGGTTAAGATCTCAGGCTAGAAACCAGGAGTCATGAGCTCAAGTCCTGCCTTACATACAAAGACAGTTGTATGACCTTGGGCTTGGGCTGACCTTAGGCCAGCCACTCTCTGTCAGCCCTAGGAAGCAAGCAATGGCAAACCTCTTCTGAAAAAACGTGGCCAAGAAAATGGCAGGGACTTGCAGGGGAAGTTGACAGGAGCTAAAAACTGTCACACAAACACCGACATTTTGAATATCAACTCCAGTGGTGGGATTCAACCAGTTCGCACCTATTCGGGAGAACCGGTTGGTAACTTTCTAAGCAGTTCGGAGAACCGGTTGTTGTAAGAAATCTGAATTTGTTTCTTTCCACTTTACAGGGCTAATCCTGTAAGGAAGGCAGGAAGGAAACATTCTGGTGTTGTTTCTAGCCTAATCTTTATTGCCCTGCTTATAGAAACTGCCTCTCTGGTTAACCCTTATTACATTGTCACAGCTAAGGTGAAGTGCCCATCAACATTAGTGATGTTGAGTTGGCCACGCCCACTCAGTCATATGACCACCAAGCCCCACCTACCCTGCTGGTCATTAGGGCAGAGAACCGGTTGTTAAATTGGTTCCACCACAAATCCGCGAAGCCCTTATCCGCGGAGACATAAGCGTGAAGACTAATTTGCGCCGTTCTAAGCGCTAAGGAAAAATGCGACCCAACCGCGATGACATAATCGCGGAGGGCAAATCTGCGCATTCCCAAGCACTCAGTACCCTAAACCTAACCCTAAACCTAACCCTAAACCTAACCCTAAACCTAACCCTAAACCTAACCCTAAACCTAACCCTAAACCTAACCCTAAACCTAACCTTAACCCTAAACCTAACCCTAACCCTAACCCTAACCCTAAACCTAACCCTAAACCTAACCCTAACCCTAAACCTAACCCTAAACCTAGCCCTAACCCTAACCCTAAACCTAACCCTAAACCTAACCCTAAAACAAACCCTAAAACAAACCCCTAAACCTAATCCTAACCCTTACCTTAATTGAAATCGGCTTTCTGCTGCGGCTCCGTTTTAAAGCGCCCTTCTGTTGCCGCGCTGTTGTCGCGGCGGTGATGATGCGCGGTGATGACGTCACGGCTTTAGCGACACGCTTATGTCTCCGCGGATAAGGGCTTCGCGGTTTTGTCGTGCCACGCTTAAATTATTTGAATCTCACCACTGATCAACTCCCATCAGCAAGGAATTGTGGGAGATGTCGTTCTAAACCAATGAGAGTATCAAGTTGCCTGTCCTTGTAGTAAGATATTGGAGAGGAAACACACAATCTTATTTGCCAAACAATTCTAGTGGATTAAATGCTGGAAACATATAGTTTCTTTCATTGTACTTCAGATCAACACCTGGACTTGTTTACCTTTGTGACTTTATTCTTTGACATTTGGTTCCAGCAACTCTGGTCACATGATCCCCCCCCCCCCAAAGTAATTTCAGAGTCCAGGTATTCATTGCACAAGCAGTTTATTAGAATTTAAAAAGAAAACTTTGGGCTACTCTTTTCACACTATACTTCAGCTCTGGACTTTTTCTTTGGTCTCTTATTACATTAGACATAATTGACTAATCAAGAGCATTTCTTTTAGTCAGCCGTGAAAATTCAAGTGGCGCAGCTAAAGGCAGCCAGCATATATTTTGTGAATCAATCCAATTTTCCTGCTCAAATAAAAACACATTTTACACACCGCGGCAATTTTTTTTAAAAGCAAATTAATTCATCGTAAAGTGTTTTAAAGTTTGTAAAAAAAAAAAAACGAATGTAGAACTTCTGCCCCGTGCAAAAATATAATATTTACTTAAACAAAACAAAAAAATAGCCGTAGTATCGTACAGCGAACACCTTAAATTAAAAGCGATTAGGAAAATCTTCAGGTTCAGTTCGTTTTTGTTCTTGTCACAATCAGCTCATTGTCAAGCACAGAAAAATTGTGCTTCTCTTAATAATCTAATTCATTTTGTCTAGGTGTGTCTTCACATTTGTCCCTACAAAGATTGGACGCTCCCTCTTTTTTTTTTAAAAAAGATTTTTATTAACAAACATGTAAAATACACACACACACAAATTAGATGTACACCACATTTATACAACACAGTGCGAACAGGAACTTCCTGTTTTTTATCTTAGCAATCATCAATCAATATCGCTCACATTATATTATTTCCCCTTCTATCGTATTTCATTTGGATTTCACCATTCTTAACCCTCTTATTTTACTCATAACTATTATTTTTGAGTGTTGTTATATTCTTTCATTGATTTTTGTTTCTTTCCTCCATCCACCTATACCATTTATCCCATATCTGGTGGAATTCTGATTCTTCCTTTCCCTGGATTTCTTTCGTTAATTTATCCATTTCGGCACAGTCCATCATCTTTCTTATTATTTCATCTTCATTTGGAGTTATTTCATCTTCATTTGGGGTTAGTTTGTTTTTCCATTTCTGGGCAAAGGCAATCCTTGCTGCTGTAAGTATATGTAGCATTAAATATTGGATTTCTTTTTTGTATTTCACTGACATAATTCCTAATAAAAAAAACTTCAGGTTTCCAATCTATTTTATCCCTTGTTATTGCCACCAGCCAATTTTTGATCCTTTTCCCAAAAATTTTTTGCCTCCTCACAGGTCCACTATAAATGATAATATATTCTATGTACTGATTCACATTTCCAGCATTTTGGGGAGGTATTTGTTGAGATTTTAGCTAACCTTGATGGTGCCAGGTGCCATCTGTAAAGCATTTTGTACTGGTTTTCCTTGTATGGAACTGATAGTGTCAGTTCTCTAACATGTTTTGGAAATTGGCTGTTTTTCCCCCTTTTCCACTCCTCATCAGCAAATGCTAATAGTGCAACATTCAAAGCTTCTACAGGATAAAGCCAGAATCAAAACCAAACCAAACACTGAAAGCTGACAGTGAAAAAGCATGACATCATGAAGCGGCTATGAATGCATGGAATATTCCTGTCTTCTAAGCCAGGCCTCATATCCTGCTGCCCTGGAAGAGCGCCAAGCCCAACATCCTTTTGAGGGTTGCAGGACAGGCTCCGGCCTTTCACAGCTTGCTCCAGTCATCTTTGCATGCGGAATAACCACTGGCAGGCATTACAATGAAAGCTAAAATTACTCCAGCAGAAAGCGGCTGATCCACCCTTCCTGCATTCTTCGCCGGCACTGAAATGGCAAAATGGGCTTTTGCTGTGTCGTGGGGATTTGTGTGGAAAAAAAAAAAAGAACTCGCTGAAAGCTTTGCAAGTTTTTGTAGGGTGCTTTTCTAAATAGTTTCTGGGTCAGTGACATTTTCCCGGGAAAACCAGTGGCATCTTCGTAAAAGCTGACCTGTATACTAAACACAAATGTATAGATGAAGAGTATCTATCTATCTATCTATCTATCTATCTATCTATCTATCTATCTATCTATCTATCTATCTATCTATCATCTATCTATCTATCTATCTATCTATCATCTATCTATCTATCTATCTATCTATCTATCTATCTATCTATCTATCTATCTATCTATCTATCTTTCTATCTATCTATCTATCTTCCTATCTATGTCTATCTATCTCTATCTTCCTATCTATCTATCTATCTATCTATCTATCTATCTATCTATCTATCTATCTATCTTCCTATCTATCTGTCTATCTATCTCTATCTTCCTATCTATCTGTCTGTCTGTCTGTCTGTCTATCTATCTGTCTATCTATCTCTGTCTGTCTGTCTGTCTGTCTCTATCTATCTATCTATCTATCTATCTATCTATCTATCTATCTATCATCTACCTACCTTCCTATCTATCTGACTGTATCTATCTCTATCTATCTATTTTCCTATCTGTCTGTCTGTCTGTCTGTCTGCCTGCCTGCCTGCCTGCCTGCCTGCCTGCCTGCCTGCCTGCCTGCCTGCCTACCTACCTACCTACCTACCTACCTACCTACCTACCTACCTATCTATCTATCTATCTATCTATCTATCTATCTATCTTCCTATCTATCTGTCTGTCTGTCTATCTCTATCTGTCTGTCTGTCTATCTCTTTCTATCTGTCTGTCTGTCTGTCTGTCTGTCTCTATCTATCTATCTATCTATCTATCTATCTATCTATCTATCTATCTATCTATCTATCTATCTATCTTCCTATCTATCTATCAGGGGTGGGTTGGTGCCGGCGTTACTGCCGATTCGCTGCTCATGCGCAATGCATGTTTGCCTATAAAAAAAGGACTAAAAATCATGCCAGCAATGTCCCTACCAGTTTGGCAACCCAGTTGCAATTTCCACTATTGATTTGCCCGAACTGGTGAGAACTGTTAGCAACCCACCTCTGCTATCTATCTAGGCTCATACTTGCCCCAGTTCCGGCCCACTTTGCAGTTTTAAAGCATGCAAATGTGAGTAGATAAATAGGTATCACTTCAGTGGGAAGGTAATAGTGTTTCATGCATCTTGGTGTGTATTCATGCTGGCCACATAACCACAGAAATGTCTTTGGACAATGCTGGCTCCTTTGGCTAAGAAACAGAGATGAGCAAAGTCTCCTAGAGTCGGACATGACTGGATAAAGGGAAACCTTTACCTTCACTGTTGTAGACTCATAATGTTAAGCTTCAAATAGATATTGGTATTCCTAGATATTATATGCTAGAACCAGTATTAAGAAAACCAGGTGTCCCCATCTCCACAACATATCCAAGTGAACAGCCTATCATGTAAGGCTATATGAAGTTCTTATCCTCTTTGAGAAATAAAAAATAAAAGAGTTACTTGTTCCCCTCTGTAAAGGTACAAAGAAAATAGCTACCCAAGTCACCTTTTTCTATCTAATATAGAACTGGCCTCATTACATAGATCTTCTCCTTCTCACTCCCCCTTGTTCTTCTTCCCTTGTTTGATTCTTATTACCTGCAGTTGCAATGCCTTGTTGTGATGCCTTTTTTTTATAACATCCTCTCTTACATTCCTGTCTTCAGTTCAGTTCTTTTGGAGAGAGGTACATGAAGATAATTTCTGCTTATTGGAAAGGAATAGGGAATTCTCATATTCTAGGTTAGTGTGACAACTTCCAACAGCCCATCCAGCATGGTCAGGGATTGTGGGAGATGTAGTTCCAAACACAAGGAAAATACCAAGTTGCTTATCATTGCAGTACGATAATTAGGAAACAAGCACACAATCCTGTATGTCAAATGATTCTACATTTCCACCCTAACTCATCCTCGATGGTGGGTCCATCCTAAAATTAAACCTATGCTGAATTTAAACAACGTAGTAGTAGCAAATACAGAATCCATATTCTTTCTAATTCACATTCAGATTTTTTTTTCAGGCAATTAAAAAAAAATCAGATTGCATCTTTCCTATGTTTAGATTGCAGTTGTTCATAGAGATGAAAAATAGACCAACTTCCTTTGACCAAAAAAATCAGATATCAAGGAACCCAGGCCCAAGAGTTACGTATCCCTTTTTGGATCTAAGCAAATTGGATTAATTGCCCCTGTTCTGTTGAAAAATAATTTATATTTTGCTGGTACAGCAATATTATCTTACCATACAGGACAATCTTTCCCACTTTAGAAATATAGGATCGCAACTCTTGTCCATCACACTCTGCCATTATGAAGCATATATCAAAGAATCAGCTTTTTCCATAAACATTCTGCATGAATGAAGTCCACACAGTTCTCAAAGTTGTTTATTCACAGTTTTCTCCAATTTGCAATTTAGAGGCAATAGCAATAGCAATAGCAGTTAGACTTATATACCGCTTCATAGGGCTTTCAGCCCTCTCTAAGCGGTTTACAGAGTCAGCATATTGCCCCCAACAACAATCCGGGTCCTCATTCTACCCACCTCGGAAGGATGGAAGGCTGAGTCAACCCTGAGCCGGTGAGATTTGAACAGTCGAACTGCAGAACTGCAGTCAGCTGAAGTAGCCTGCAGTGCTGCATTTAACCACTGCGCCACCTTGGCTCTAGTAATCCTACCCTGGCTTGGCCTAAAGTAAAGGTAAAGGTTCCCCTCGCACATATGTGCTAATCATTCCCGACTCTAGGGGGCGGTGGTCATCTTCGCTTCAAAGCTGAAGAGACAGTGCTATCCGAAGATGTTTCCGTGGTCATGTGGCCAGCATGACTAAATGCTGAAGGCGCACGGAATGCTGTTACCTTCTCACCAAAGGTGGTTTCTATTTTTCTACTTGCATTTTTACATGCTTTCGAACTGCTTGGTTGGCAGAAGCTGGGACAAGTAACGGGAACTCACTCCATTACGCGGCGCTAGGGATTCAAACTGCCGAACTGCTGACCTTCCTGATCGACAAGCTCAGCATCTTAGCCACTGAGCCACCACATCCCTTGGCTTGGCCTACCAAACTTTAAATATATTTTTTTTCAAAGCAACAAATTGCTATCTAACATTTGGGTTGCCCCAAAGATATGTGTTCTAATGATAGCATCGTGATTTAAAACTTAACCATCCCTAAATAAATCTTAGTTGTGGAAACATTTGGCCCCTGGGCAAATGAAAGCGTGATGTGTAGAAATTAGCCAACCTTGATTTGATGGAAGGGAATTATTTTCCAATTAGTCAGGAATAAAATAAAGATGGTCTAGCATTAGCTTTCAAAGTGCCCATTAACATAAAACTAATCATAAATGCTCTTGTGGTTTTATACCACCGTTTGGGGAATAAGTATCCTCAGACCATGTAGCAGAAAAAGCAACTGTGGATCTGATACGGCGCTGAAGGAAAGATGGGAAAAATGACAAAGATGATTAAGCTCCTCCAAAGCCTGACATCTTGGCAAAAAAAAAGACTGTGATAAATATTTGTAAATGGTGGGAAAATACCAAGATTCAGTAACGTTGTCCTGTGGGGAAATCTTAGGGCGTGTGAGGATGCAATTAAATATAATTACACAACTTTCTCCGTTGTGGTAAGATATGTTTAAAGAATACTCCACGTGCTAATCGCACACAACAAAACTGACTTCAAACATATTGCAATCAGGAAAAAAAATGCATGTTGCTATAACTGATATTAAAAGTAAGATATGTGTAATAAAATGCAGTGTGCATGATTTACTGTTCCGGGATATTCCTGTGTTTTTCCAGTTGTTGGGTGTGACATTGTTAGGCATGCATGTTCTTTCTTTTAAGCACAGGAAAGAATTTAACCAGCAGCTGGGTGAATGAGGAGAGAAGACTTAATGTAGAGAGGAGCAAACCAAACCTCTAGTTTGCATCCCTTATTATAAATTCCAATGTTAGGTTTTTTGCAAGCAATTTGTCCAGCCAGTCATGAAGGGAGGAAAATAGGAGAGATGATGAGATAGGTAGGTAGGTAGGTAGGTAGGTAGGTAGGTAGGTAGGTAGGTAGGTAGATAGATAGATAGATAGATAGATAGATAGATAGATAGATAGATAGATAGATAGATAGATAGATAGATAGATAGATAGATAGGCAGGCAGGCAGGCAGGCAGGCAGGCAGGCAGGCAGGCAGGCAGGCAGGCAGGCAGGCAGGCAGGCAGGCAGGCAGGCAGGCAGGCAGGCAGGCAGGCAGGCAGACACTGTAGATAGATGATAGATGATAGATGATAGATGATAGATGATTGATAGATGGATGGATGGATGGATGGATGGATGGATACTGTAGATAGATAGATAGATAGATAGATAGATAGATAGATAGATAGATAGATAGATAGATAGATAGATAGAGATAGATAAATAGAGAGATAGAGAGATAGAGAGATAGAGAGATAGAGAGAGATAGATAGATAGAGAGAGAGATAGATAGATAGATAGATAGATAGATAGATAGATAGATAGATAGATAGATAGATAGATAGATAGATAGATAGATAGATAGGCAGGCAGGCAGGCAGGCAGGCAGGCAGACACTGTAGATAGATGATAGATGATAGATAGATGGGTGGATGGATGGATGGATGGATGGATACTGTAGATAGATAGATATATAGATAGATAGATAGATAGATAGATAGATAGATAGATAGATAGATAGATAGATAGATAGATATAGATATAGATATAGATATAGATATAGATATAGATACTGTAGATAGACAGACAGACAGACAGACAGACAGACAGATAGACAGAGATAGATAGATACTGTAGATAGATAGATAGATAGATAGATAGATAGATAGACAGACAGACAGACAGACAGATATAGATACTGTAGATAGACAGACAGACAGACATACTGTAGATAGATAGATAGATAGATAGATAGATAGATAGATAGATAGATAGATAGATAGATAGATAGATAGATAGATAGATAGATAGATGCCTAGAGCACCGTTGGAGGTCCGATAAGTCCGCATCGAACCGAGCAATGGTAACCACCTGCACCAGGGAATATACTAGGGCACTTAGGGCAGCTAAAAGATCACATATAGCCTCCCTGGTCGCATCCGCTGAGTCCCGCCCAGCCGCCCTGTTTAGGATAACCCGCTCCCTATTGAACAAAAGGGAGGCGGGGGAACCCTTGCAGGGCAGAGCTGAAGAATATGCCCAATTCTTAGCGGACAAAATTGCTCGGTTTCGGACGGACTTGGACTCCACACCTGCAGTTCCAGCCGAGACTCAGGGGGACCAAGTACAACAGCTCTGGGTTGAGTTTCAGGAGGTTACCCCCGGGGATGTGGACAAGGCCATGAGAGCTGTGAGTTCCTCCACCTGTGCTCTGGATCCGTGTCCCTCATGGCTGGTTTCTAACTGCAGTGAGGTGACACGAGGCTGGATCCAGGCGGTTGTAACCGCCTCTCTTCGGGAGGGGAACTTCCCCGCCGCACTGAAGGCGGCGGTGGTGAGACCCCTCCTGAAGAAGCCATCCCTAGATCCAGCTGTCCTTAATAACTACCGCCCGGTCTCCAACCTCCCCTTCCTGGGGAAGGTTGTTGAGAAGGTGGTGGCCTTCCAGCTCCAACGGTCCTTGGAGGAAGCAGACTACCTAGACCCCTTCCAGTCAGGCTTCAGACCCGGTTACAGCACTGAAACCGCCTTGGTCGCATTGATGGATGATCTCTGGAGAGCCAGAGATGAAGGACATCCCTCCATCCTGGTCCTCCTTGACCTCTCAGCGGCTTTCGATACCATCGACCATGGTATCCTTCTGCGAAGACTGCGGGAGGTGGGAGTGGGAGGCACCGTGTTACGGTGGTTCTCCTCCTACCTCTCGGACAGGTCGCAGTCGGTGTTAGTGGGAGGGCAGAGATCGTCCCCAAGGCCCTTGAAATATGGGGTGCCGCAGGGTTCGGTCTTATCCCCCCTACTATTTAACATTTACATGAAACCGCTGGGAGAGATCATCCGTAGGCACGGGATTAGATACCATCAATACGCGGACGATACGCAATTGTATCTGTCCGCCCCGTGCCAAATCAATGAAGCGGTTGACGTAATGGACCGGGGGCTTGAAGCCGTCATGGACTGGATGAGGATTAACAAGCTTGTGCTCAACCCAGAAAAGACCGAGTGGCTGTTGTGTTTTCCTCCCAAAAATTCGGCCACTAATCCAACACTCAGGCTGGGGGGTCAAATTTTATACCCCTCAGAGAGGGTTCGCAACTTGGGAGTCCTCCTGGATCCACAGCTGACATTCGACCATCATATAGCGGCTGTGACCAGGGGGGCATTCGCCCAGGTACGCCTGGTGCGCCAGTTGCGACCCTACCTGAACCGGGAGGCCCTCACAACAGTCACTCGGGCCCTCGTGATTTCTAGGCTGGAATACTGCAATGTGCTCTACATGGGGCTGCCCTTGAAGAGCATCCGGCGACTTCAGCTAGTGCAGAACGCAGCCGCGCGAGTGATTGCGGGTGCACCCCGATTCACCCGCATTACACCTATCCTCCGCGAGCTGCGCTGGCTACCTGTCGATCTCCGGATGCGCTTCAAGGTGCTATTGATCACCCATAAAGCCCTACATGGCAGTGGATCTGGATACTTGAGAGACCGCCTTCTGCCAATTACCTCCCTACGACCTATAAGATCTCATAGGTTAGGCCTCCTCCGCACTCCATCGGCCAGCCAGTGTCGGCTGGCAACCACAAGGAGGAGGGCCTTCTCAGCAGCGGCCCCGACCCTTTGGAACGAGCTCCCCGTAGAGATTCGTACCCTCTCCACCGTCCAGGCCTTCCGCACAGCCTTGAAGAACTGGCTCGCCCGTCAGGCCTGGGGATAAGGACCATTACCCCGCCCGAATGTTGTATGCATGTTGCGTATTATTTTTATTATGTGTTGTCGTCTTAGTGTTGTATTCCCCCCTCCCTGGTTTTCTGTGAGCCGCCCTGAGTCCCCTCAGGGAAAAGGGCGGCCTACAAATAAAATCAATTCAAAATTCAATTCAAGATAGATAGATAGATAGATATACTGTAGATAGACAGACAGACAGACACAGATAGATAGATAGATAGATAGAGATACTGTAGATGATAGATAGATAGATAGATAGATAGATAGATAGTCAGACAGACAGACAGATATAGATACTGTAGATAGACAGACAGACAGACAGACAGATAGATAGAGATACTGTAGATAGATAGATAGATAGATAGATAGATAGATAGATAGATAGATAGATAGATAGATAGATAGATAGATAGAATGATAGACAGACAGACAGATAGACAGACAGACAGATCTATTCTGAAAGCCCAATTATTTATAATCTTAACTTGCAGATTCCTATAAAGGGCACATTTTATCATTTGGGAAGAGGCACAACAAATAATAGGATTACAGCAAAGATGGAGTGAAGTCTTAACCTTTTCGTCCCGACAGTTTATGGATATAGAAAGCATTCATTTAGTTTGCATTTGAATGGAACTGGCCTTCCTCCCCCCACCCCATTTCCCAATCAATACTTGAAATGAAATTTAATTATTAACGTAATTCTTTCATGAATGTTCCAATATATATGAGGGAAAATGGTTCGAAATGCATTAGACTAGGGAAATCTCTTTGCAAACACTGCATGTTAGACAAAATCACAAAGAGAAATGTACGTTTGGAAATACGTGCTCTAAAATGCATACCGGAGTTCATAATAGCTTTTTAATTTTCTAGCTTGATTTAAAAAAAATATGTTTGCTAAGAGATTTCATACAATTTTATTTTTTAGAATAACTTCAGAATAATTTTATGGTCACTTTAAATGTACCCAAATCGACATATATTAAAATGAAATTTCGTTGCATACAGCTCTCAAAAGGTCACCACCATATAATAAAAGACAAATGGAAAAAGAGGAAAAAGAAAAAAAAATAATGCTGGACAAGGATCAGAAAACTAAAATTAATAAAATACATAAATGACTTCTGAACTTCTTTTCAACAGATAATTATGTTCTTATTGCTCTCCTGCTTCTTAAACATTTTGCAAATCCCCTTATCCCCTCACTTAATCCACATCTTTCTTAATCTTCAAATCCATAAATCATCAATTGACAAAAAGAATGTGGCAGACAGTAGTTATAAATATGAGAAACTGAGATAAATGGGTATATTTATCTACACCTATTGCATGTCTGGAAAAAAAAATCTCACTTATGAAGCTGATCATTTTGGGAGTGGGAAGATTCATTGGAGAAAACAATAACTTGAATTTGCTAAACATATTCACATATCTTAATCCTAAATCCAGCAGTCAATTTATCTTCCTAAAACAGCAACACTATTAAGCAACTGGTTTTTGGCATTAATTCTGAATGGCCCCAGGTCCCTCAATCACTTAATGGGGGCTAATCTAGTAGAAAGAGTTATTGTGTACTGATTTGTGAACACTCATGTAATGTCAATACAAATTTGCTAGCTAATTCTAGCACAACGTAATAATACCTTTCTTAAAGGTAACCGATTTGTAACAGATAAATAGAATAAATAGGCTTGATCCAAGCTGACTGCAGATATGAGTGTGAACAATGGAGCTCTGATCCATCAAAATTAATTTGGCGTGGCCAAGAGCAAACCATAAATGGGCCTTGTCTATTTTCGCAGTCTCTATATAAAAGCGAAATACCACTCACGCATCATCACGAAATCTCCAGAACCATAAAACCTACAAACTTGAAATTTGGCAGATATGTTCCTCTTGGCTTGTAGGTGCTCGCTAAGAAAGGATTCTTTTAAATGACTATCAGATCATTAATATTTCTTATACAGTAATTAATACGCTCGGATGCTAAGGAGTTCTACTCCCCCTCCCCACTTGAAAAGAACTCTGTTCCAACTGCCAGTTGCCTCACATTCTGTTACCTCAGTTCAAACTGGGAGACATTTCACTCCTTCACTCAGGAGCTGTCTGGGGCTTCTTATAATACTAAACGTTGGTACCTCACCAAAATGTCTATGCCTTCCACCTATAAAACTGCTTCCGGACTCAAGGCAGCGGGAGCAATATTCCCTTATGTGTTTTTAATCACCGATCACCAGTGAGCCAATAGATTGAACTGGAGTGAACTGGATTTCTCCTGCGTTGCCTGATCACATAGTTTCGTCGCGAAGCACAAGTATCCAGCTAGTTTGTAATAATAGGGAAAGAAAAAAAGATTTCATTAAGCAACAATAACACGTCTGGTTAAACTATGATATGACTAGCTGAAAAATGTGTTCATTTGAGTTCCCTTTACTAAGCCAACTGAATTAAACTGGAAAGTAATGCCGTTCTTTAATCAGAAAGACTCAATAAGGTTGAAATAGGGAGAACTGAAGTGGATTTTCTATCTCAAGACTGCAAGCTCGGTTCTGATGCTGAAACAAGTTCCGGAGCTGAGCATATGCTGACAGGCCTCTGACTGGCTGTTTTGTTTTCAGTTCAAAGCACATCCATCTTCTGTCTTGAAGATAGGAACTCGTGACTATCCACAATTATGCTTCTGAGAATCAATCGTTGTTGGCCATGTTGATTGAGTTCAACACTCACAACAATATCAGGCAACTTTGTTTGGCAATGCCTAATCTCCCTGATGCGCCTCAACTTCTTCGTAGAAAGTAAAAATTGAAATATCTAAGAGAGTATTCACTAATTTCAATGCTTGAAAACTGGCCACTTGTTTCATATTTTTTCCCATTTTAGTTTTGGCAACTCTTCTGTTTGCTGAATTAATTCTTCTTCGTTAACAGTGGTGAAACTACTTTTTCAGGATGCATCTTCATATGAGCAAGCCAAGATTTGATTTGAGTAATATCCTTCCATATCTCTCATGTTTCACACTTTCTCTTATAATATAGAACTTTACTGACTCCGGATAAAAATAGTTACTGCTGACTAAATGGGCGGGAGAGTATATATCCTTTGCAAATAATTCACAGGTTGTTTATTGTCTTTACTTTTTGAGAACGGGAAGGAAAATAAAAATGGTGTGATTATGCAAATGTGATGTGTACATAACAAGAGGATCACACTTATCTTCTCTCCAGCAGTTTCTGCCCTTGGAGGAGCTGAATCTCCATGCGAAAAAAACAAATGGAGAAAAGCTGGTAGCCTGTTAGGAGACTTAAATAAACAATGGCTGCCAAATGATTTGCAGGTGTCCAGAACATCTGGCATCTACTAGAAACTCCATGGCTTGTGACGGTTGTGGGTTCAATCTAGCAAGAAGGTTACCTACACAAACCCCAGCGAAGTGTACAGTGTGACTTGTATGGGAAGAATTTCCCACTGAGCTCTTTTCCTCCTACTAATGTACTGCTTCGTTTTGCAAAAGAGCCGAGGTGGCGCAGTGGTTAAATGCAGCACTGCAGGCTACTGCTAGATCAGCAGTTCAGCGGTTCAAATCTCACCGGCTCAGGGTTGACTCAGCCTTCCATCCTTCCGAGGTGGGTAAAATGAGGACCCAGATTGTTGGGGGCAATATGCTGACTCTCTGTAAACCGCTTAGAGAGGGCTGAAAGCCCTATGAAGCGGTATATAAGTCTACTGCTATTGCTATTGCTATTTGTCAGAGAATAGCTAGTAGATCAGCTGGTAACACTCAACAGTAGCTTCACGGCTTATAAGGTTTTAATATCACGACCTTTTTACTTTTAAATTACTTTGTTTTATTGCAAAAGTATGATTTTTCCCTTCAGAAGGAAAAAAGTAGGATTGACACGATAGTATTCCAACATTTGAGGGGCTGCCACAAAGAAGGAGGGTTGGTGGTCAACCTATTCTCCAAGTGTGGCAAGGAATGGTGGTGAGAGGGACTCTAGAAAAATGCAGAGCAGAGCAACAAAGAGGATTAGGGGAATGGAGGCTAAAACATATGAAGAACGGTTGCAGGAATTGGGTATGTCTAGTCTGATGAAAAGAAGGACTAAGGGAAACATGATAGCAGTGTTCCAAAATCTAAGGGTTTACCACAAGGAAGTCGGGGTCAACCTATTCTCCAAAGCACCCGAGGGCAGGACAAGAAGCCATGGATGGAAACTAATCAAGGAGAGAAGCAACCTAGAACTAAGGAGAAATTTCCTGACAAGAACAAAATAGAACCACTGGAACAGGTTGTCTTCAGAAGTTGTGGATGCTCCATCACTGAAGGCTTTGAAGAAGAGATTGGACAACCATTTATCTGAAATAGTATAAGTTCTCCTGTTTGAGAGGATGTTTGGACTAGAAGGCCTCCAAGATCCCTTCCAATTCTATTATTCTGTAGTTGTTTCTAATCCACTCCCTTGGTTTTTCCTCCTCTTCCTCTTCTTCTTTAAATGAGCAACATGACCTCAATGCTTTAACAAGAGCCATGGTGACTCCTCAGTTTTTGTTAGGTATAATTACAGGCTGTACAGTTATAGAGACTAATTTGATTCTGAACTTAACAACGGCAGCAAGATTGTTGGTGGCGCAGTACTGGAAGAAGGAAGAATTGCCTACTATTCAAGAAAGGACGTTAAAAGTAATAAACTTAGCAGAGATGGCCAAAATATCAGCATACTTGAAGGACCATTCAGATGAGAAATACAAGTTGGAATGGAGAAGATGGACTGACTATATTCAAAACAAATATCGGACTAAGAAATTTCAGTTAGCTTATGAATGAATGAACAAGGAATGTTACAATTTACCTAAAGTTAGCTTCATAAAAGGGGAGTTAAAGTATAAGAGAAGGTAGGATGCTAAAGTTAGTTAGCTTATGTTAGTGTATGATTGTTAAATGTTTATACCCTATATTTTGCTCTGGGAAGTTGGGGGGAGGGAGGGTTGGATGGGGGGAGGGTTGGGGCGGAGGGAGGGGAGGGGAAATATTTGTAAAATCTATTAAAACTTTTCATTAAAAAAATGAAAAGCCATGGTGGCACAGTGGTTAGAATGCAGTACTGCAGGCTATTTCTGCTGACTACCGGCTGCCTGCAATTTGTCATTTCAAATCTCATCAGTTAAGTTGACTCAGCCTTCCACCCTTCTGAGGTTGGTAAAATGAGGATCCAGATTGTTGGTGAAGCAGTATATAAATCTAAGCGCTATTGCTATAGAGCCGAGGTGGCGCAGTGGGTAGAGTGCAGTACTGCAGGCCACTTCAGCTGACTGCTATCTGCAGTTCGGCGGTTCTAATCTCACCGGCTCAAAGGTTGACTCAGCCTTCCATCCTTCCGAGGTGGGTAAAATGAGGACCCAGATTGTGGGGGCGATATGCTGACTCTGTAAACCGCTTAGAGAGGGCTGAAAGCCCTATGAAGCGGTATATAAGTCTAAATGCTATTGCTATTGCTATTATCTGCACTGAGTAAGATCAGAATCAAATCCCTTAGGATCAGTGTGCAGCTCCCTATTAGCATGTGATGAGGAGTTTCAGGAAAGAAATAATCCACAGTAAAAATATAAGTAACAAGGCATCTGACAAAGTGGAATGATAGTAGAGGAAAGAGGAGATGGAACTAGATGGTACTAGGGATGGAAAAATGTTTTCTTCAGGAGGAAGATATAAAGACGGCATTCCAAGAACACATGGGAACCAGCAGTGCGGAGAAAAAAAGAAAGGAGATCAGAAATAAAATTGGGAGTTTTAATAAGCGGGGATCATGAGAAACAAGAAGAAAGAAGAAAGAAGTGAGCCAGATGAGGGAGAAGAAAAAAGAGAAAAAAAAATAGGCTAGGCAACAGTAAGAGGTCTGCAGTGGGCAAGATGGGTAGGGGAAAGCAGTGCAAAGGGTCAGAGATTGTAGGTTCGGCAGACAGAGATGCACAGTGGCATTAAGAGATGGAGAGAGAAAAAGAGACTGAGCACAGAAAAAGTGTGGGAAGGAATGGTGGCGAGAGAGACTCTAGAAAAATGCAGAGAAGAGCAACAAAGAGGATTAGGGGACTGGAGGCTAAAACATATGAAGAACGGTTGCAGGAATTGGGTATGTCTAGTCCAGTGTTTCTCAACCTTGGCGACTTTAAGTCCTGTGGACTTCAACTCCCAGAATCCCCCAGCCAGCACAGCTGGCTGGGGGATTCTGGGAGTTGAAGTCCACAGGACTTAAAGTCGCCAAGGTTGAGAAACACTGGTCTAGTCTGATGAAAAGAAGGACGAGGGGAGACATGATAGCAGTGTTCCAATTCCTAAGGGTTTACCACAAGGAAGTTGGGGTCAACCTATTCTCCAAAGCCCCTGAGGGCAGGACAAGAAGCAATGGGTGGAAACTAATCAAGGAGAGAAGCAACTTAGAACTAAGGAGGAATTTCCTGACAGTTAGAACAATTAATCAGTGGGACAACTTGCCTCCAGAAGTTGTGGATGCTCCAACCCTGGAAGCTTTTAAGAAGAGAGATTGGCTATCCATTTGTCCAAAGTAGTTTAGGGTTTCCTGCCTAAGCAGGTGGTTGGACTAGAAGACCTCCGAGTTCCCTTCCAACTCTGTTATTCTGAGAGAGAAAAAGCAGAGACACGCCAAAAAAATGTGAAGAGGAGAAAGCATCGGGAGGGAGATGGTGAATGTCAGAAAGATGGACAGGAGAAAGGAAGAACATGGTGGGAGAAGATTACAATTGTTAAGTGAATCTGGCTTCCCCATTGACTTTGTTTGCTAGAAGGTCACAAAAACTGATAACATGGCACTGGGACACTGCAACCATCATACATATGAGTCAGTTGCCAAACGTCCTTATTTTGATCACATGACCTTGGGAATGATGGAGTGTTTATAAGTGTGAAATAATGGTCATAAGGTTTTTCAGTGCAGTTGTAACTTTGAATGGTCCCTAAAATGAACTGTTGTAAGTCAGGGACTCCTTGTGCAGTATGCTGGCAAAAAAAACCTGGGGCTAGTGCAGTGGTCGGTTGCAAGCGGTACGCCCCGGTATGGGCGTACCAAAGCCAGCCCGGAGCACCGGATACCATTCCAGTACGGTGCTCCGGAGGGTCGACCCACTCGCCCGAGCTCCTTAACGGTCTTTTAAGGCTTTTGCGCTTCCGCGCATGCACACGGTGCGTATAGTGCCTGCGCGATGCTCCGCTGAGCATCTGGAGCGTCGCGGAGGCTCGTGGAGGTGCTAAGACGCATGTGGACACCGCCGGGCCAACTGTATCGGTTAAAACAGGATCCGGAACACACCACTGGGCTAGTGGAAGCTCTATGCTAATAAACACAGTCAACACAATAGTTGAAAGGGCATAAAAAGAAGGGGGCAGACAGAAGAGGTATGAGAGTGTGACCAGGTTGGAGAGAGTTCTGCTGCCTCTTTCACTGAAGGAAGAGTGTAAGTGGGGAGTAGGAGCCGAGGTAGTGCAGTGGTTAGGGTGCAGTACTGCAGGCCACTTCAGCTGACTGTTATCTGCAGTTCAGCGGTTCTAATCTCACCGGCTCAGGGTTGACTCAGCCTTCCATCCTTCCGAGGTGGGTGAAATGAGGACCCAGACTGTGGGGGCGATATGCTGACTCTGTAAACCGCTTAGAGAGGGCTGAAAGCTCTATGAAGCGGTGTATAAGTCTAACTGCTATTGCTATTGCTATGTAGAATCCAGCAACTCTACTTCTAGTCCATACAAACACACACCCTCCAGAATAACTGCATCCTGTGGAACATAGGCCATCTGGTAGATTGGAAATCTTGTATCGGGAGATAGCTTGCATTGCTCTGGTCCTGTGTTTGAAGCAGGGGGCACCAATCTTTCAGACCTCAAGGACCACTAAATTCATAATTTTAAATCTAATATGATCTGCCTAATGACCGGCTGGGTAACATGGCAAGGTGGTCATGTGACTGGATGGGTGTGATCAACTCGATTTCACTCACATCGAGGGGTGCCTCACATGCCTCTACTCCTCACTCCTTGCCTGCCCACCCGGGCTCCTTAGGGCCCCAACAGGAAGCAGTTGCTGGACATTATATGAGAGGCACCTTAAGCAAAAAGGTGCGAAGATCTTCTTGTTTGGACTTGCTCATAAAGACGTTTGGAGAACTTGATCCACGAATGGCAACAGGATTAAGGAGGTTTTGTTATTGGAGAGACACAGGCTGGTAGATGGAAGAATACAATTCAAAATTAGCTAAACCTAATTAATTTTATTTGTAATAGACATAGTTGAATAATAATTGATAATGATAGTAATGTATATAATGTGGAGTTGATATGATAAATAATAATTGGATATGAGAAGGGAAGGTTAGAAATATTTTTGGACCATATACAAAGGTTATTAATCACAATAATTATCACTATTAAAAAATAAAATAAAACTATATACAGTTAAATGTTAACTAATACGGGGAAAATGCTATGATATACGATATAATTACATAAAGAAAGGAGAATGATAATAAACTATATACATGGAGGATGGAATTTTTGGTATTAAATATTATGGATGCTTAGCTAAAACAGGATATGAGGATTTGATGTTAATGGAGGATTTTATAAACAAGTAAATGAAATGCTAGCATGTGGTTATGGATTAAATCTTTGGCATAGTTAAGGATGAAAGATGTTTAAATAACTGTAGTCAACTAAAAGTGGAGGTATGATGATGTCAATATGGTAAACATTAGAGTTAAGATATTTGAATTAATATGAATTAATGGAAGAGATGCACCAAAACATGTTGTAACCAGCTGATATACTTTTTTATAATATATACTTGTTTTTTTTTCTTTTGTTTTTTTCTTTTTTTCCCCCCCTGCCTTGTTTTCTGTTTTTTGTCTTTTTTGTGTTTTGATTCTTTTCCCCACTGGTGTGGGCATGTGTTGTTTATGTAACAAAATAAAAAGTTTTAATACTAATAGGAAGCAGTTACTGGAGCCACCATGAGAAAGAGTTGGCAAAACAGCCGGCTCAGTTCAAATTGGATCTGACCGAGAAGGCAGCTCAGCAGAAGCACCTTACCGAGAACTACGAGCAAAGGCTTTCCAAGCAGTGGGAAGACCTGTGGGAGTGCAAGGCCAGATGCCAGCAACCGGAGACTCAGTGAATTTTTTCTACCAGTGGCACTTTCCTCCAGCCTTCGTCCAAAGCCCCGGTGTAGGAGGCTAAAGCTGACCACAAGTCAGAATTTCTGCCCCCCTCTGACCGCACAAAAAGACCCCCAAAGGGGGAGACTCTCTGCAGCAACACAAGCGTTCATTGCATGTATCCAGCCCACGGGTCGTAGTTTGAGGACCCTTGATTTAGTGCAATATAAAAAATGCAAATAATTTTTCTGCGGACCATCAAAACTTTCTCCCGGATCATTAGTGGTCCATGGATCACCAGTTGGTGAGTGCTGGTTTGAAGGGCCACATGCAGGAGAACAGCACATGTTCCTGAGGCAGGCTGGGCTAATTTTTTTCCCTAGGGTTACACGTAGCTCTTGTTCTCAGTTCCAAAAACCTCTTCAAGCCATCAAGCAAGCATACGGCACAAGTTAAATGAGTCCTGAGCTCTTGCAGAGAGAAAACAAAATAAATCCAAAAGGAAAAAAGAAGATTGGCTTTTGACAGCCAATGGATTCTAATTATTTAAGGGGGGGGGGGGGAAATCAGAAACAAAAAGTTTCCTTAAGATATCTGCTTGATGTCTCTTGGAAAAGGAATAATCTCGTCAGGTTAAGTCTGGAAGTGAGAACAGTGGCTAGGATTTGTCTCTACTCAAGCCGAAGTCTGTCTATAGATGGATGGAGGGAGCTAACTGCAGTTATTAGCTTACTAACCTAACCTACTCTGATAACAATACAAATCTTCCCACTTTGTCAGAGCTCTGGTAAATATGCCATAACATCCCTATTGGTTTCCCACAGGAATGTCAGGGGCAAAGAATCCACACATTAAGTTCCAGCTAAGCTGATTTATCACTCAAGCCTATGCATAACAATCAGTGGTGGGATTCAGCCAGTTCACACCTATCCGGGAGAACCGGTTGTTAACTTTCTAAGCAGTTTAGAGAACCGGTTGTTGGAAGAAATCTCCTTTTGTTTCTTCCCACTTTCCAGGGCTAATCCTGTAAGGAAAGCAGGAAGGAAACATTCCGGTGTTGTTTCTAGCCTGTATTGCTCTGCTTACAGAAACTGCCTCTCCAGTTAACCCTTATTACTTTGTAACAGCTCAGGCGAAGCGCCCATCGACCTGAGTGATGTTGAGTTGGCCACGCCCACACAGTCACATGACCACCGAGCCACGCCTACCCAGCTGGTCACTAGGGCAGAGAACCGGTTGTTAAATTATTTGAATCCCACCACTGATAAGAATCTAGTCAACGATCAGCCAGCACTAAACTGGCATTAGATAAGAGTTAACAGAATTCAAGAAGGATTTAGATTTAGATCTCTTGTGGAAATGTAAAGACTCCAGGCAGATTCCTCTCTTGACTCTGCCCACAAGTTCTTCTTGCCCTTCTCCTACAAGGAATTATTTAGCCAGCGATATGGAAAGATTTGACATTCAGTTCCTGAGGTTATTAAGGTCATTGTAAATAAACTGGTTATATTTTTCTCTATAAAAGAAAATGTAATACATACATACATACCTAATAATCAAGACTGAGAGGAAAGATGCTCCTTTACCACGAACAGAAAACTGAATATTTTTCAGTGTTCATTCTTAATGAAACAATTTGAAACAGAGCAAGCAGAAATAAAACAGGCCCAAGAAATACATTTTAGATTAAGAATTCAGAGTGCTTTTCTGAAGTTTTCATCAAACTTATAAACTAGGAGAGTGGGAGAAACTCATTTACTTTGTATTTTAATAATAAGTGTATCCAGTTCGGACTTCCCAAGAATAAACAAAAACTAGAGTGGAACTAATTAATATCTATAGTTTTATGAATTTTTTTTGAAGCTGTAAATTATGCAAGCATATATATTGCATATATTGAAAGAAAATGCCCTCAGTTGGGCATATAATTCAAAAGAGTGTAGAAAAATGCAGTGTAGTAAGGAAATTGTTTATAAAAATATGTAGATTGGGAGGACCATATTACAAATCTCAAGTACTAGGGAAAGTGAATACTAGTTTATAGGTATTTGTGAGAATAGGCAAAAAAAAGTGTGCCCATTTTGGGGGGAGGTAAACAGGTGCAGACGTGAGGAATTGCATACAATTGTTTGGGATAGATTCACCTGCTACAATAGTAAAATAAGTATGTGTTGTGCCTGGCAGGAGCCGTTGGAGCTGCCGCCAGACTCCGACAGCGAGGGGTCTTATGAGTCGGCCCTGGAGGAGATGGAGGACCCTGGACAGGATTCCGGCTCCAAACAGGGTGCGGAGAGACTGGTTGGCCACCAGGTGGTGCCTGAACCTTGGATCAGTGGGGAGGAGACAAGAGTGATTGATCCAGAAAACACCTGTGAGTTGTTCCGGGATGCACGCCATCGAAGGGCTACTCGGCGTTAAGAACAACTGCGTAATTACAGGAGGTGATTACGCTCAGCTGATGCTCATTAAGATCCTCTCCTGATTATAAAAGAGACTGCTTGTGCCACGCCCTTCTGCAGAAGTCAACGTTAAGGACTAACAAGAAATAAACTTGGCAGGCTGGATTGCTGCCAGAGTTTGTTTGCATTGCTGCCAAGTTTTGTAGGACTTGCTTCCAGAGTGCTTATCTCTTTGTTTATGTGACTTGCAGCCAACGAGAGTCTGGACTGATTAAAAAACATTCTAATTTATGTTGGTTTTGGCGTTCGTTCCTGGACGGAGAAGGGGGGGTCAGAACAGGTATGTATTGGAGAGTATTCAGTGGTGGGATCCTACCGGTTTAACAACCGGTTCACCGAGCACGGCACGCTTCACTTTACAGAGAACTCACCTTCCGCATTACTGCTGGGGAGGAAAAGAACTAAGGCACAGCAATCCACTCTGCCTGTTAGCTGGGCTTCAGAAAAGGGAAGATAGGTGAGTATAGCGCAGGGGCAGACAGGTGGTCGAAGGTGAAAGTAAGAGTGAACCGGTTCGCTCCCAGCTGATAGTCGGAGCTACTGAACCAATCAGAACCAGTAGAATTCCACCCCTGAGAGTATTGTTCTTCTGTTAAATGCATTAGAGACAGTGGTGGGTTCCTACCTGTTCGGACCGGGTCGGCCAAACCGATAGTGGTTTGGCAGCCTAGGTCGCTAGAACCGGCAGCAACCTAGGCCTGCCACGCCCCATAACTGGTAATCCTGGTGGTGCCATAGGCGGCGCCATCTTGTTTTTTTTTGCTTCTGTGCATGTTTAGAGCAATTTTTATTGCGCTGCGCATGTGCACGAACCACCCATGAGTGAACCGGCACTAGTGACTATCGGAACCCATCCCTGATTACAGAGCCTGTCTCAGAGGGAGATGAGTGCTTAAGAAGTACGAAAAATAAATGACTATATTACTCAAAGCATTTTGGGCTGACAATGGAACAACTGATTGGGAGCAACTGGTTTAAGACCGGTTAGAAAGGTCAGAACTGTGTTTTTTTAAGGGATAGTTTAGCTTCAATAAAATTGCACCTTATTTTATTTTATCATAAATCAGAACTGAAGTCTAATTTTCTATATATAACTGCAAAGCAGGGATTACAATATATGCATAGGAATAAGATACAGGTCTGTAGTTTATAAATCTTGGTTGGCTTGAAGGCCAAGTGTGAATGGGCAGAGGATACTTACTATTACTTTCCTATGCCTTCCTCCAAGTTGTTAACAGCTTGCTCTAGGCCCATCACGAACATGGCCAGATCTTGCCCTATGACTGAGATGAGAGAACTATGCTTGTTAGCAGTGGGTTTCTCTCTTTCTGTCTTTTTTTTTAAAATCCCTGGGCTCGCTCCTGCTCAAAGGCCAAAAGGCCACATTCTCATGTAAAGAAAGCCTGCAGAGTTCCTTGCTCTATGGTCAACAACAGGTGGGAAAGATTAACCCTTTGAAAGTTATGCTCCTGAGAATCCCAGAGGTCATGATGTTAAGGTGGAACTCGCTGTCATCAATGAACAGTAGAGCCCATTCATACCCTCATGGTGGATTTATGCGCCACATCCGAAAGCACTCAGCGCAACGGGCGTTTTTTGTTCCTCCCATTAGCATAGCTTCCTCAAATCAGCGGTGCAAGATGGAGTGTAGACAAGCCATATGAGTGCTTCTTTTTTTAAAAAAAAAAAAAGTCATATTAAGTCCAGCTATCAGTCTATCATTCACTGACAGCAGCATTCCAAGGTTTGAGACTGGAATTTTTCTATTTAATAATACTTTGAACTTAAGACCTTCCCCTGAGTCACAATGCTGTATCAAATGATTAAAGTCTTCCTTTTACTACTTTGCAAAGAAGTAGGCTGGCCTTAGTCTAGAAACCACCATTTGGTTCACAAGCTGTTTATCAGTCCCAACCTATGAAAAGGTAGCAATAGCAATAGCCCTTAGACTTATATAGCAATAGCAATAGCAGTTAGACTTATATACCGCTTCATAGGGCTTTCAGCCCTCTCTGAGCGGTTTACAGAGTCAGCATATCGCCCCCAACAACAATCCGGGTCCTCATTTCACCCACCTCGGAAGGATGGAAGGCTGAGTCAACCCTGAGCCGGTGAGATTTGAACAGCCGAACTGCAGAACTGCAGTCAGCTGAAGTAGCCTGCAGTGCTGCATTTAACCACTGCGCCACCTCGGCTCTTATATACCGCTTCACAGTGCTTTACAGCACTCTCTAAGCAGTTTGCAGAGTCAGCCTATTGCCCCCAACAAGCTGAGTTCTCATTTCACCCACCTTGGAAGGATGGAAGGCTGAGTCAAAGGTAACTTTTAAGTTCATGAGATCTTCTTCTCCTCCTCCTCTTGATCCAGTCTTTGTTCATTTTCACCTTGATCCACCTTGCTGAGTAGTGGCTCCGCAAAGTGAACATCAAAAGCCCAAATCTGTCCAAAAGGTTTTTTCGTCCAATATCAAAACTAGAGCTTCTGCTTATTGCCTTTTCCTTACATGTGTTCTTGATTTTGGTAGCCTAATTTATTCAGTGCCATGAGAAGTGATGAGAGCCACCGATTTATATAATGTTAAAAACGAAGCAGACACATTTGTGGAGAGGAGAGCGAGGCCGAGATTCAAAGGACTGTTTTGCCCCAGGATGCTTCGGTTGAAACGTCTTTTCAAGACTGCATCCTGAAACAACACAACCGCTTGCTTTTCAAAGGGAAAATGGAGCTGTCACATTGCGTCACTTTGCATCACTTGAATAGCCCTATTGATGCTCCTAATGCCCGGAAGAACTGCACATTACAAGCTGTGCACATCAGTGGTGGGTTCTGGATCCCATTGCAACCGGTACAGTGCAATGGGGCCCGGCATCCCCCAGATGCACGCGCTCACACACACGCAATGCATGCATCCTTACCTCCGTGATGCTCCAGCTGCTCGGTGGAGCATCGCACAGGCGCCGTACACTCCATGCACGTAAGCACCAAAGAGCTCAAATACAGGTAAGGAGCTCAGGTGGGTGGGTGGACCCCATACCACAACGATACCAGGTGCTCCTGGCAGGCAGCGGTACTCCGGTACCAGGGCGTACCGCCTGCAACCCACCACTGATGCACATGCTCAGAAGCCTCCTCTTGCTACATGTGTTGCCCCTGGTCCTCAAAGCAAATGGCATCTGCCTCCATTTGGAGGAGCGGAATGAGACAATCCGCCATGGCCAACTGGGTGCAGCCAACTAGCCACAGGATAACTCACCATGGTCAAATCACCACGGGACAATTCACCGTTGGACAATTCAACAATTCCAATTCATTATTTTGAAATAATTTTAAAAAACTTAATTTGGGTCATTCATGTTTCATTGTGTCCCTCCTTCTGCATCCTTCTTTTAATGATTCTATTCCACCATTTCTTCGATATTAATGTAACTCTTGGCCTGTGGCAAGTTGGCATGGCGAGTTCTCCTGTGGCGGGTTGCCCATGGCAAGTTCGCCGTGCTGAGTTGTCCTAGACCCCTGAAAGAGAGGATTCTCCGGAGGGTGAGTTGCTGCCAACATAACTGCCAGTTCGGTGTGCTTTGCTCATGCACACGCCAAACACATGCTCCTCACGCACACGCATTTGCACCTGAAAAGGTCTGCACATGTGCAGATTGGAAAAGGGAAAAAAATGCATTTTTGTAATGAAGATCGTTCTGCGCATGCACAACTGAAAATCAAGATGGCACCGACAACTATAGAACCTGTCCGGGGCCATGGCAGGCCAAGTTACTACCTACTCGTCCGAACTGGTAGGAACCCACCTCTGGTTCTAGGGGTTTGTAAGAAGTCATGGCTTACAGCATCTCAAGAACCTGAGAAGTGACTCTTTATTACCATGCCTTGGCGAAAGGAATAGAGGTTATCATCTTCGTTGCTGGCTGATACATTTCCTAGATGCAGTTAACTAACCACTGTCTGATGCATCACACTAGGCTGGACACATACCTGGTGGACATATACATGGTACTGGAGCAGTGGTGGGATTCAAATAATGTAACAACCAGTTCTCTGCCCTAATGACCAGCTGCATAAGGCATGGCTCGGTGGTCATGTGACTTGCTGGGTGTGGCCAACTCAACGACACTCACGTCAATGGGCCTTAGCTGTTGCAATGTAATCACGGTTAACCGGAGAGGCAGTTTCTGTCAGCAGGGCAATAAACATTAGGCTAGAAACAACACCAGAATGTTTCCTTCCTGCCTTCCTTACAGGATTAGCCCTGTAAAGTGGAAAAAAATAAAAACAAATTTCTTCCAACAACCGGTACTCCAAACTGCTTAGAAAGTTAACAACCAATTCTCCCAGATAGGTATGAACTGGCTGAATCCCACCACTGCACTGGAGGGAAAAACAAAACAGTGACTTCATAGCGTGTATGAATATAGTACACATAGCATTGATCTGCAACCTGTTTGCCCAAACACATCTTTGTAGGTCTTCTAGTCCAACCCACTGCTCAAGCAGGAGACCCGATACCATTTCAGACAGGGGGCGGTCCAGCCTTTTTTTAAAAACCTCCAGTGATGAAGCACCCACAACCTCTGAAGGCAAAGCTGTTCCACTGGTTAATTGTCCTCACTGTTAGGAAGTTTCTCCTTAGTTCCAGGTTCTTCTCTCTTTGATTAGTTTCCACCCATTGTCTCTTGTCCTACACTTTGGAAAATAAATTGACCCCCTCTTCTTTGTGATAACCTGTCAAATACTGGAAGACTGCTATCATGTGTGGTGTCCCATTCCCCCCTCCCCCGAGTCCTTCTGCGCCGAGGTGGCGCAGTGGTTAAATGCAGCACTACAGGCTACTTCAGCTGACTGCAGTTCGGCTGTTCGGCTGTTCAAATCTCACCGGCTCAGGGTTGACTCAGCCTTCCATCCTTCCGAGGTGGGTAAAATGAGAACCCGGATTGTTGTTGGGGGCAAGAGGCTGACTCTGGAAACCGCTTAGAGAGGGCTGAAAGCCCTATGAAGCGGTATATAAGTCTAACTGCTATTGCTAACTGCTATTGCTATTGCGCTCAGGCTAGAAGCTGTCTCAAATCTTACTTTGAACTGCAGACTTATTGCTAAATGAAACATCTGGCCTATTTTTTGGGGGGGGGGATTCCTCTGCTTTAGGTCTTGTGTTTTGCATGTCTTCTCCAGTGAAAAGTTCTAGAGGACTTGAAAGTGAGCAGGCGTTTGCATCGTATTGATCCTAATAATCCCATTATTGATTTCAGTTTTTTTTTAAAAAAAATATCAGCAGGAGCCGAGGTGGCGCAGTGGTTAGGGTGCAGTAACAGCTGACTGTTATCTGCAGTTCGGCGGTTCAAATCTCACCGGCTCAAGGTTGACTCAGCCTTCCATCCTTCCGAGGTGGGTGAAATGAGGACCCAGACTGTGGGGGCAATATGCTGACTCTGTAAACCGCTTAGAGAGGGCTGAAAGCCCTATGAAGCGGTATATAAGTCTAAGTGCTATTGCTATTGCTATTCTTTTCTCTAGATTTTTTCCCACGATATTATGGGATCTACAAAAGGCAGCCTCGTGATCCTGGAAAATGACAAAGATGTTTTCAGAAGTTGTCGACAGATGCTCTGTGAGTGTCCCCACACCAAAGCATCTTTTTTTGCTTTCTAATCCAAAACACTGCGCACTGCTGCTGTACCATTAGCACTGCACTTACCATCTTTGCTTTTAAGTCACCAGCACAGCTTGGAAACAGTCACTGCCATGATTAAAAAAAAAAAAGGCACCTATAAATCGTGAGAGACCCAGAAGCTCCTGAACCAATTAAGTCTCAGACACGGGCTTGAAATTCTGTGTGGCCTTTTTCTAGACTGTAGTTGGGGCAATGGCTTATCAGCTGTGCCCTAAGGGCAACACTAACTCTATTCTGGTTTTGGTGACTTCCCACAGAGCCCTCGAGATCTGGCTTCTGGAATTTGTCAGCAAAGCGTGCAATTTTTCAAGGAAGGTTGAAGATATATCACTGTTAACCCCCCCCCCCGAGACTTTGGAGGGCCAAAAATAGTGCCCCGTTCCCCGTTCCCCAGTTGCAAAACATTTCTGTCTCTGAAAGCAGGGACTTGCTCGAATTATTGTACTGCAAGAACCATTCTGAGTTGAAGTAAGGAACCAAAGAGACTGCTAGCAACTCTCCATTTTTCTTTTCATATGTTATTGGAGAGGAGATTTCTTACATTTTTTTCCCAACGTAAAAGATGCTGTAACACTGCACACTGACTCTCAAAAATTATCACAACATCCCTCTACTGCAGTGTTTCTCAACCTTGGCAACTTGAAGATGTCCGGACTTCAACTCCCAGAATTCCCCAGCCAGCATTCGCTGGCTGGGGAATTCTGGGAGTTGAAGTCCGGACATCTTCAAGTTGCCAAGGTTGAGAAACACTGCTCTACTGGTTTAAAAAAAAAAGTTTGAGGCAGTTTGAATACTTTACAATTGGCAAAATTTAGCAGGTGCCTTAACTCTGAGACCCTTTTTGAGCCTCAGACCCAGGGCAAGGGACTCCTCTGCCCCCATCACCTGAAAGCGATAGACTTCTTTTGCGGTGGCTTCTTGGCTCAAAAGTGGAAGGGATAGAAAAGCATCCTCAATATGACACTCTCCTATTTCTGCCAGGTTAAAAATGGTTCTCATTTACTTGCCAGATGTCATGGCCCCGTCGGAGCCTGTGTCCATGGAGGAGGTCAAGAGGTGGCCTCATTGCAGTGGTGGGATTCAGCCAGCTCGCACCTACTCGGGAGAACCGGTTGTTAACTTTCTAAGCAGTTCGGAGAACCGGTTGTTGGAAGAAATCTCCTTTTGTTTTTTTCCACTTTCCAGGGCTAATCCTGTAAGGAAGGCAGGAAGGAAACATTCTGGTGCTGTTTGTAGCCTAATCTTTATTGCCCTCCTTACAGAAACTGTTTCTCTGGTTAACCCTTATTACATTGTAACAGCTAAGGTGAAGCGCCCATCAATGTGATGATGATGATGAATTGGTCACACCCACCCAGTCACATGATCACCGAGCTCGCCTACCCAGCTGGTCATTAAGGAAGAGAACCGGTTGTTAAATTATTTGAATCTCACCACTGCCTCATTGGCTTTGGAGGAATGTGGGAAGAAGCAGGATAAGCAAGCCCTGGGCCCCTCAGGCTTGGAACAGCTTGCCAGAAGGGAGGAATGGGGGCATGATGACCAAGAAAGGGGAGGCTGTGGTGATGAGGAGCGACTGAGCTGAGGCAATGAGCAAGGACTGCCCCCTCCTGATCCCCAAACATGGAGAGTGGAGAGCAGGTGGGAACAGCGCAGGCCGACCCGACGACTCAGGAGGAAAGCGCCCCAACCCTCTTCAAAAGGCACATCTGGGGGCTGAGACTTAAGGAAATGCTGTGGAAGGGGTTTTTGTCAGGAACAAATGTTGAATTCACAGAGTTTTGTGTGCCATTGCCAATGTCTGGAGTTCGCTGGACTTCATGCCTTATTGCTGCCATGTTCCTTTGCTTTGTGGACTCATTGCTTTGTTACTTTGCCTCGCTGGACTTCTTGCCTTGAAGCCATTGTGCCAGAGGTGGGTTCCTACCAGTTCGCACCTATTTGGTAGAACCGGTTCGTCAAATCTTACCGAACCAGTTAGAAGAGGTTCCACCAGTGGACCCGTAAAGCAGGCCACACCTACAGAAGAGCTTCCAAAAAGTTTTGAAACCCACCACTGACACACACACACACAGAGACAGACAGACAGACAGACAGACAGACAGACAGACAGACTCATACAGAGAGAGAAAGAGAAAGAAAGGAAGAAATAAAGAAATAAAAAAAGAAAAAAAGAAAGAAAAAGTGAGAGAGAGATGAAAGAAAAAAAGGGAAAAGGGACAGAGAGACAAAAGGAAGGAAAGAGAGAGAGAGAGAGAGAGAGAGAGAGAGAGAGAGGGAGAGAGGGAGAGAGAGAGGGAGAGGGAACACATGGCCGGCAAGCCACTCCCAAAAAAGGAGGCCACACTCACAGAGTAGGTTCCAAAAAATTTTGAAACCCACCACTGACACACACACACACACACACACACACACACACACACACACTCATACAGAGAGAGAAAGAGAAAGAGAAAGGAAGGAAGAAATAAAGAAATAATAAAAGAAAAAAAGAAAGAAAAAGTGAGAGAGAGAAATGAAAGAAAAAAAGGAAAAAGAGACAGATAGACAAAAGGAAGGAAAGAGAGAGAGAGAGAGAGAGAGAGAGAGAGGGAGGGAGAGAGAACACATGGCCGGCAAGCCACTCCCAAAAAAGGAGGCCACACCCACAGAGTAGGTTCGGAAATTTTTTTGAAACCCACCACTGCATTGTGCTAATAGTATTTTGCTGGACAACTTGCAGCCAGAGGCTGCTATGTGTATATAGGAGTGTTTTGCTCTGGAACTTGACATAAATGTGGGAGCATTTGGGGAAAAAGTTGGAGCAATGAAGGGGAGTTTGAACTATCAGCTGGCTGTGTTGCCTCCGTGCCTTGTCCCAGGTCTTCACCCCAGATTAAATTGATAGCTGGTTGAATAGGTTTGTTCCCATCTTTCAGATGTCTTGGATTGATGGTTCCTTTTATTTTCTTGCAATTATGGCGATTGTTTAACTATGTTAACCAATTGTATATATTGGTTGTGGAAATTGTACATATTGGTTGTTGAGAGGCAATACTTTTGGATACATTCTTTGATGAAAATTGTCATCTGCATATCACAGATAGGAGTACAATACTGCCGTGTTCTTTCAAACGTCTCTATCAAACAGTGCCTTCTGTTTTCCATCTGACGGAAGACATAACATCAATCTGATGCCCATGTCTAATATTCTGAATGAAAAGTCTGCAATCTTGAATCTTTTCACTAGTTCGACTAACAGAGAAACTGTGCAGCTGGTTTGATGGTGGAGCTATCACAGCTGAGCAAAACAGAAGCCGTCAATCAATCATCATATTGAGATTTTGCAGCTGATTTGTCATTGTTGTCTTTGATATCATCAGCCAAGCCGTTCTTCTAGATGGGCTGAGGGATGGCAATCGGAAACACAATATTGTTGTTGTTCTCCTCTCTTTTCCAGAGTTGCTTCTAGTCACTGTTAATGGTCCATGGGAAGGTCTAGCTGAAATCCTCCTTACCTTGTTTAATATTTATATGAAATCATCAGCATAGGGTCAAGTATTATGTCAGGGTTCCAGGAAACACCCCCAATGAAAGAAGACTTTGAGACTTGAGTTTCTTCAAAGTTCCATTATATTAGAGATGTCATATTGGCACATCTGGGGAAACTCAGACTGGTTTGACCGAGGAGGTAGTAACTTGGCCTGCCATGCCCCCGAACTGATTCTCTCGACGGCACTATAAGTGCTGCCATCTTGTTTTTTGCTTCTCTGCATGCACAGCTTTCTTTTTAGCACATCAAGCCTGCGTGCATGCGCAGCACATCCCTGAGCGAACTGGCAGTAGCAGCAGCCAGAATCCACCCCTGCTATGAGGTTGTACAAATGGGTATGTGTGAGGCTCCCTCTCTGAAATAATGCCACCTAATAGGACATAGAAGCCAGAGGTGGTTTCCTACCAGTTCGCACCTATTTGGTAGAACCGGTTCGTCAAATCTACCGAACCGGTTAGAAGAGGTTCCACCAGTGGACCCGGAAAGCAGGCCACACCTACAGAAGAGGTTCCAAATTTTTTTGAAACCCACCACTGGTCCTTGGATATGATTATTCTACACTATCATGCTCATATTTATAAAACTCAGTGCCTCTGTGAAAGGTAAGGATGACTACTGCGTTTGTGGTGCAATCAGAACATTGCGTGTGTTGAAGTTGTTTTAACGCAAGCCAAAGATGCCTTTTAAAAAACAAGTTTGCATCCTATTCTTATGCATGCCAGTGCTGTGTGTGAGGTAATTTAAGGTGGTTCTGACAAGTGTGGTCGGCATCTTCGTATCTGGTCACATGGGTGGCAAGCCACTCCCATCCGGTCACATGGGCGGCAAGCCACTCCCACAAAGGAGGCCACACCCACAGTGTAGGTTCGAACAATTTTTGAAACCCACCACTGATAGAAGCCATGTCTTCTCTGTTGCTGGGGCTTCACTTTGGGGACAAACCTCCTACCCCCCACCCACCCCCACACACAAACCTACCCCCTTGTTCACTTTTTAAAGCGATCTTAGATACAAGCACTTCCAGAATTGGCATGCTCATGTTTGATATCAGTTAAACAGAATTGAACCCTGCCGGCATCAAGACTCTGCTTAAAGAGAGGTACAAACGACAGGAACATTCATTATTCATCACTTGGCAATGTATTCAAGAGCATGTTAAATTAGCACACATTCTCTTCGGCTGCTTTGTGTTACCTCTATTTTCCCCAAACCTTACAATAATCAAGCAAAACAGCAATTCCTGCCGTACAGGAGTGGTGGGTTCCTTATTTTTTCCCCTAGCGAGCAGCATGAAATGTCCTTATCCAAAAAAATTAGAGGAAGGGGAGAAGGTACAGAGGAAATGCAAATAAAATCCCCCAAAGCCCATCTTGGTTTTTAATCTGAGAATGAAAAAAAAGGGGGGGGGGGACTGGGACTCAGAGCAAGAGCTATTTAGCGGGCATTCATATTTCTTAGCGGGGTGGCATGAAGGAGGGTGGAACATTAGCAATGCAGATAGAGAGAGAAGAATGGTGACTTTTGTCTTGAGCATTCATTGTCTTGAATTAGGCTATTGTTTATAAATGTGACTCTGTTGCACGAGTGGGAGTTCAATCCATTGGGAATTGCATTCTAGCCCCAATTCTTTCCAAGCTTCTAAAGGTTCCTCCTGCTTCCAAAGCATCCGTTTTGGTTTTTCAGCATGCTTCAAAGCTCAAAGTTTAGGATTTCATGAACTGGGTTTTTGAGAACCGCTGAATGCTAGAGAGACTCATAGGATGTGACATAACAGAAATAAGAAGGCCGCGCCTCAGGGCAATATGGTATAATAATCATCTGTCACATATGCTCCCTATCTAGCTTCCATTTCTCCTTTGTAAAGTGGAGCTAGCACTGCATTATAATGCAGTGAAAAACAGGTAGGATTTCCCGGTCATCTTTCCTCATCCTTCATCACTTTTATTTTACTTTTTTTTTTAAAAAAACGTATTTTAAATAATGGTTTTTTTATTATGCTTTTCTTTATCTTGTTGTGGGAAATGAGAAAGAGGCCATTTAAAATATTTTCTGCAAGCACAAGACAGTGACGTTGACAGTAATTCAATTTAAAGTCATCCAGATTAAGATGTGGCAATCCCTTAAAGCAGGGGACTCCAAATGTGGCAATTTTAAGACTTGTGGACTTCAACTCCCAGAATTCCTCAGCCACCCATACTGAGGAATACCCCTGACTTAAAGGAAGGTGATCTAGCTCAGCGGTCTCCAACCTTGTCAACTTTAAGACCTGTGGACTTCAACTCCCAGAATTCCTCAGCCAGCTGAGAAAGACCCTTCTTGGAGACCCTTCATCTAGCCAGCATTCACCTTCCCTTGCCACCATGTCATCTTGTTTTTAACAATGTACAAGGTGGGCCAAGATTTTAGCCTTCCCCTCTCTTTATTTCCGTTGGTAATTCCCTTTGTGTCTAAATAGAATATGTGCCCAAATCCTCTATTAAAAATGCAAACATAAATCTGAGGGACTGAAAATCTGTTTTGCGAACTGAGCAGTATATAAAAAAAAAGAGTGCATTTACACCTATTCTGAACTCTGTAGTTTACATTTTATCTGATCAGGGTATAGTCACTGGGATCATACCTGGATATACACCAGTGGTGGGATTCAGCCGGTTCGCACCTATTCGTGAGAACCGGTTGGTAACTTTCCAAGCAGTTCGGAGAACCGGTTGTTGGAAGAAATATTGTTTTTTTCCACTTTACAGGCTAATCCTGTAAGGAAGGCAGGAAGGAAACATTCTGGTGTTGTTTCTAGCCTAATCTTTATTGCGCTGCTTACAGAAGATGCCTCTCCGGTTAATCCTTATTACATTGAAACAGCTAAGGCGAAGCGCTCATCGACCTGAGTGAGGTTGAGTTGGCCACAAACACATGGTCACATGACCACAGAGCCACGTCTACGCAGCTGGTCATTAGGGCAGAGAACCGGTTGTTAAATTATTTGATTCCCACCACTGATATACGCTGATACTGTTTTATATCTTGGCGGGATAAGTACCTTTCCCCTCCAATTTCTATAAGCAAAGTAAGGACCTCCTCTTTCTTCACAATCTCAGAGATGCAGAAACGGGAACTTAACGATAAAAAGCATTGATTGCGAAGACAATGGCTGAAAGAGTGCAATTGGGCTTCCTGATTAGATGACCAAGAGTGATGTCTCATGTATTGAAAAGATCAAAAGATCAATGAAACCCACCACATAGACTAGATTTATTATTATTTTCTCCAAGGCTGTACAGGACTCATCTTGATTTCGGCTTGCCGTATTCTAATCAACACAAAGTCTCTCTCCCCTTCAATTAATCTGTTCTTTCAGAGATCTACATCGTCAACAGCTTAGGCCCATACAGAGCCTCTTTTAGTTTGACTTCCTCCACTGAGTTTCCTTTACTTTTTAAATCAGCAGTCAACAACTGGTGGTCCCTGAGAAAATTGTGGTGGTACACAAAAAAATTATTTGCATTTTTTTTATATTGCACTAAATCAGGGGTCCTCAAATTACGGCCCCTGGGCCGGATACGTGAAATGAATGTTTGTGTTGCTGCAGAGAATCTGCCTCTTTGGGGTCTTTTGGTGCAGGTTGGAGGGGGGCAGAAATTCCAACTTTGGGTCTGCTTCAGCCTCTTGGTGGGGGGCTTTGGAAGAAGGATGGAGGGAAGTGCCACTGGTGGCAAAGAACCGGAAGGCCTTGTTCCAGTGCATCATTGCCTGGAACTTACTGCCCACTTAGCCTCCGGCACTAATGCCTGTCCTTGAACTACCGCAGGTCTTCCCTCTGCTTGGAAAGTCTATCCTCATAGTGCTCAGCGAGTTACTTATGCTGAGCCTCCTTCTCGGTCAAATCCAATTTGAACTGAGCTATTTTGCCAACTCATGGTGGCTGCTTAGCTCCAGCAACTGCTTCCTGTTGGGGCCCTAAGGAGTCTGGGTGGGCTGGCGAGAAATGGCGAGTAGAGGCTGGCAAGATGCCACTCGATGTGAGTGACATCGAGTTGGCCCTGCCCACCCAGTCACATGACCACCTTGCCAAGCCCACCCAGCCAATCACTAGGCAAATCATTTTAGGGGTTCGCGGGATTTAAAATCGTGAATTTAGTGGTTCCCGAGGTCCGAAAAGCTGGTGACCCTTGACCTAAAGCACTAGAAACTTAAAGCTGACATTAATTTTCTCTGCTGTAACTTCTCTGTTGTACCTGGCTGTTTCTCCTGCCCAATGCTAGCTTAAGAAAATTCTGTGGATACTCTCTGAGCTTGGTTCTTTTCTTGTAGATTTTTCATTATCAAACTAGGTAACATCATCAGTACTGGTAGGGAGTGGGGTTTGCTCTTATTTTTATATACTAGTGGCTTTCCTTCTCAGTGTTGGTAGGAATAGTCTTGGTGGCTCCATGATTAGGCTGGGTTTTTTTTTAAAAAAGAAAAACTTCTTGAGGGGTACTTGGTGCCCTCTCAGCTTGGCTGTATTCTTGCAGATGTTGTCAGCGTTCCAAATATCGGTTCCACCACAAAACCGCGCTCAACTAAACCGCGCCCGACTAAACCACGTCACTGACGTCATCAACAGGGCGACAACAGCGCGGAGACAGAAGCATGCTGTAAACCCTAAACCTAAAATTAACCCCTAAACCTAAACCTAACCCCCCTAAACCTAATCCTAACCCTAAACCTAACCCTTAACCTAACCCTAACCCTAACCCTAACCCTAACCCTAACCCTTAACCTAACCCTAAAGCTAACCCTAAACCTAACCCTTACCTTAAGTTGAATCTGCTTGCTTTCAAAGCGCTATTTAAAGCGCCCTTCTTCCTCTGAGCTAGCTGTTGTCGCCCTGTTGATGACGTCAGCGATGTGGTTTAATCGGGCATGGTTTAGTCGAGCACGGTTTTGACAGGTCACGCCAAATATCATGCAGAATTAAATTAGAGTCCAAGGCAAAACTATCCTTAAAGTTCCAATTTAATAAATCAGACATGTTGGCATCGTACTGTGGAATCCCAATTCTAAAAAGCTTCCTGGGATTCCACCCAATTGAAAGTTCATGATCTTGTCCCCAAGATCCACAAATCGATCACATGGTCCAATCTTATTTTTCCACGCTGGCGTCTCCACCCAGCTGGTTCCGTTCAGGTGCAAAGGTGCGGAGACAAAGAATAACCTTGAGCTTCTAGAAAGGAATATTTAATTTTGAAAACAACACCTTCTACCCCTTGCTATTCCCCCCCCTTAATGAATACGCATACTAAAGATGAAGCTAGAAGAGAGAGAGAGTGGCAGGCAAAAGATTCTTAAAGGAATTGCTGCAGGCCTGACAGATGTTTCATTACCCAACTGGGTAACATCATCAGTGCTAGCTGCTCTCTGGTGATGTTACCTAGTTGGGTAGCGAAAAGTTTGTAAGAAAACAACAAAGCTCATTGCCAAGGACACCACAGTTCAACCCTGCGGTACAAAGATTCTCTTGTCTTGGTGAGAAAATTCTGGCTAGTTTGGGTTATTTTAGCCATGACAATTCAATCCAGATCATAGGAGAATTACTCTACTGCTCTGCTCTCCAGCTTTCTATGCAAAGGTGCTACTTATCACCTATAAAGCCCTTCATGGTAGTGGGCCTGGGTATTTGAGAGACCGCCTACTGCCAATTACCTCCACTAGACCGATACGATCGCATCGATTAGGCCTCCTCCGAATTCCATCTACTAGCCAGTGCAAACTGGCAACTACCCGGAGGAGAGCCTTCTCGGTGGCTGCTCCGACCCTCTGGAACGAACTCCCCATGGAGATTCGGACCCTCACCACCCTCCAATCCTTCTGCGCTGCTTTGAAGAGCTGGCTGTCCCGGCTGGCCTGGGGTTAAGATTCCAACCCCACCCGAATTGTGTGACTGTTGTGCTCTCTTTTAATATGTTGTATTGTTTCCATATTGGAATACTGTTTGTCTTTCCCCCCCTCCCTTTTTGAATTGTGAGCCGCCCTGAGTCCCCCCAGGGAAAAGGGCGGCATACAAATAAAGGAAATGAATAAAATGAATGAATAAAGATTTTAATCACCAATTACTTTCTTTTCTGAGGGTCTATCTTACTGAAGTACAGGCCTCTTGAAAAATGTAATGCTACTTACAAAGTTAAAGCATAAAATGCACATATTTGTATACAGGCTCAGCAAAAAGCTTTAAAATAGCCCCTTCTCTTTCTTGCATTCTCCTAAGTGACTTTCTTATCTTTGGGAAGCCAATATTCCAACAATCTGCAAGTAGCAGAATGATTGTAATATTTGCCTGCCATAGAGAGAGCTGCTGGTTCAATCCCAGCAGGAATGTTTATTTAATTTGTAATTTAAAACATTTTAAGAGCTGTGTTTCTTCTCCAGAGCTTTGTACTTAATTTCTTTTTTTCTTGTTAAGGAAAAGTTTGATAATTTTCTACAACTTGATGCAGAAGAACTTTACTTCAAAAATTCATATTAAAAATAGGTTAACTATAACTGTGAAATCTTGATGGAGTTTCATGAATTGCACAATTAAGTATGGCAAAGATAAGACTATTGCGAAATGCATTGAAATATTTTTTTTAATATAATAAGGATTCCTATCTTGAGCTTTATGCTGAAATTTCTGTTGCCTTATCATTTATTCTTGTTTATAAAGATTAAAAAGAAAAAAAGGAAAAGGAAACAAAAATATTTTTTTTAAAAAAACCCTACTAAGGAAAATAGATCTTTCTTACCTATATACTCTGCCCGACCTGTGGTATTTATAAATATTTAGATCCCCTTTTAAACCATACTGTATGTGTCTATATTTGCCTTGCTATTATATGGATATATTGAAATCACTGATGCTCAGCTTTTTCTGTAGATATAGATAATCCTCACTTAACATCCACTCATTCAGTAACCATTCAAAGTTATGATAGTACTGAGCAAGGTGGATTTGCAAAGAGTTCTCATCATTGTAGCCATCACAACATCCCCATAGTCACATGCTTTAGGAGTATTATATGTGTTCTCCACCTTCATTTATTTATAAAAATAATAACATTTTATGCGATTGTGGGTGCACCTCGGTACACCCACGTTACACCTATCCTCCACAAGCTGCACTGGCTACCGATCGGTCTCCGGATACGCTTCAAAGTGCTAGTTGTAACTTATAAAGCCCTTCATGGTATTGGACCTGGGTACTTGAGAGACCGCCTGCTGCCAATTACCTCCCATAGACCCGTTAGATCGAACAGGGTCGGCCTCCTCCGCTGGTTCCGTCTACCAGCCAATGCCATCTGGCTACTACCCGGGGGAGGGCCTTCTCTGTTGCAGCTCCGGCCCTTTGGAATGAACTCCCCGCGGAGATTCGGACCCTCAACTCTCTCCAGGCCTTCCAGAAAGCCGTCAAAACCTGGCTGTGCCGGCAGGCCTGGGGTTGACGAGTTCCCCTCCCCTCTCGACTTGTATGGCTGTATGACTCTTGTGTATTTTAATTACGTGTATTGTGTTTGTATCCCCTTTTCCCCTGTTGAGTTGTTCGCCGCCCTGAGTCCCTCCCGGAGAAGGGCGGTATACAAATAAACTAAATCTTAATCTTAAAGGCAGGGCATATATAAATTAAAAAGAGTAGCAAGGAGGGAAGCAACCTGGATTTAAGGAGAAACTTCCTAACTGCGAGAACAATTAACCAGTGGAACAGTGAGTGAGTGAGTGCTCCAGCTTAAGAAGAGACTGGACAGCCATCTATCTGAAATGGTATAGGATTTCCTGATTGAGCAGTGGGTTGGACTAGAAGACCTCCAAGGTCCCTTTCAGCTCTACATTGATTGATTGATTGAATCTTTAATGCAAAGTAAGAGCAATGTACATTTGAGAATCACTTCAATTCTTATATAATAGTCTCTTAAAATGTGCCCTTCATGGATTATTGCCTTGTCGTGGCAAAGGGACTTGAATAGCTCAATGAAGCTATGAGCTATGCCACGCAGGGCCACTCAAGATGGACAGGTCACAGCAGAGAGCTCTGACAAAACATGTTGTCGAGAGCCGAGATGGCGCAGTGGTTAAATGCAGCACTGCAGGCTACTTCAGCTGACTGCAGTTCTACAGTTCAGCTGTTCAAATCTCACCAGGCTCAGGGTTGACTCAGCCTTCCATCCTTCCGAGGTGGGTAAAATGAGGACCCGGATTGTTCTTGGGGGCAATATGCTGACTCTGTAAACCGCTCAGAGAGGGCTGAAAGCCCTATGAAGCGGTATATAAGTCTAACTGCTATTGCTATTGCTATGTTCCACTGGAGAAGAAATGGTAAACCCACTCCAGCATCTTTGCCATGAAAACCCCAAGGATGGGTTGGACACAACTTTGCAACTAGCAACAACACCAACAGCAACATGTGCCAGATAAATAGATAAATGCTGAGCATTTTTGATCCATTGTTTTTGTCCCCGAGTTATTTGTGCAAGAACATTTTGGATCTGCACCCATTCCTGTCATAAGTCATTTCCACAATCAGTTTACTGTCTTTCCTTTCTCAAAGATCACTTTGAGAAATTGAGTGATTTGGAAAGCAGAGAGAATGACATACCAACAAGATCTTCAGGCAATTTTGTTAGTGCCAGGTAGGTACAAATGTTAAGTGGCAACGACATTGAAAGCAGCTGCTGCGAGGAGAAGTAACACTGCCAAAGGCCGACAATGCACACACCCCCTTTGAAACTTGCAATTAGGGAGGTGCCTGCAACTAATCTATATACAGAAAGACAATTCCTGAAGTCTTAGCATTTGCAGGGCGTGTTTGGTGGCAAAAATGAACAAGTAAATGTCTGGAAGCAGACATTTATGTAAACAAGAAGAGGGACACGATCCAACTGTGGTCAGATGAAAAAGCCCCCTCCTCCACATCCACATCCAGTTGATTCAGGGAGGCCAAGAGAGTTGTATATGTGCAGATGTGCATCCAGATGTGCCTCCAGATGTGAGTTCCTATCTATATCAGCTGCTCATTGAAGTTTATTTCCGTATGTGGTTCTCCTGTACTTGGATTTTTTTGGAACATAGATATCTCAATTATCTTGCGTAGTATGGATAGGCAACCTGCTGTTGTCCAGATGTTAGTGACTTTAATACCCATGAATCTCGGCCAGCATGGGCAGTTAATGAGATTATGGGAGATGTAGTCCAAAGCATTTAGAAGGTTCTTTTTCACTGCTTGTTTTATCACTTTGAAATAAGCTATTTCAACTTCAGTAAAGTTGAAAATATAGATGCCCTCTACTTGATCCATGAAATCTTATCAGCGTTGCTGTGAAAGTGGTTCAATATTTATTTGTTAGATTTACATCCAATCTTTTCTCCAAAAGCTGACAAATAGCTTAGAAGCTTACATCAGAGCCAAGGTGGCGCAGTGGTTAAATGCAGCACTGCAGGCTACTTCAGCTGACTGCAGTTCTGCAGTTCGGCTGTTCAAATCTCACCGGCTCAGGGTTGACTCAGCCTTCCATCCTTCCAAGGTGGGTAAAATGAGGACCCAGATTGTTGTTGGGGGCAATATGCTGACTCTGTAAACCGCTTAGAGAGGGCTGGAAGCCCTATGAAGCGGTATATAAGTCTAACTGCTAACTGCTATTGCTTACATCAGGGCTGGCAAAATTACTTCCTAACATCTCTTTCGTTGGATTTCGTGGCGGGGAGAGGCAAAGGGTTCAGTCCGAAAGATGACTGAAATTCTTCTCTTTCACCTCCGTTAGTGATAGATCCTGCCTGTCATCTTCAGCGTGTCCAACCTGTTCTTAGTGGGCAACAGTTAGTCCTTGACTTTATAACCACAATTGGAACAAGCAAAGAGGTTATTAAGTGAGTTGTGCTCAATTGCATAGCCTTTTTGCCACTGTTTGAAAGCAACAGTGAATTACACGGTTATTAGGAGATTCTCAATCATCCAAGTCGTGGTTTTACCCAAAGTGCTTTTTCAAGAGGCAACTGGAGTTTCTTTGTTCTTCCTTAAAGATGTTCCACTTCTCATCCAAGAAACTTCATCAGTTCTGAACTCAAGAAATTTCTTGGATGAGAAGTGAAACGTCTTCGAGGAAGTATTTCACGAGAAGAGTACTCCTTTCCACTGCTTGCAAGAGAATCCCTTATGCCACCAGGCTCAAAATTTTGGACAAGCTGGAACTATGCTGCCTATGTTCTGTCCTAAGCATAGTACACAAAATTGTCTGCTACAACATCCTACCTATCAGTGACTACTTCGGCTTCAACCTCAATAATAATTGTGCAAACAATAGATACAAACTCAAGTTTAACCACTCCAAACTCGACTGCAGAAAATACAACTTTAGCAACAGAATGGTCAGTGCCTGGAATGCTCTACCAGACTCCGTTGTTACATCCTCAAATCCTCACAGTTTCAACCTTACACTGTCCATCGTGGACTTCACCCCTTTCCTAAGAGGTCTGTAAAGGGGGCGCGCATGAGGGCACCAGTGTGCCTTCCATTCCTGTCCTACTGTCCCCATTTATTTGTACTCAATTCGCAATTCGCAATTTAATGAGCTTATATGCCACCCAATCCGGGAGGACTCCGGGCGGCTTACAAATACGAAATAGAATAAAATAACACATAGGGGAAAGAAACAAAAACAGTTTAAAAAACACAACATACATTTGGCTTAGCTGGGGGTTGGACCTGATTTAAAAATCAGCAACCCCAGGCCTGTCGGAACAGCCAGGTTTTGGTGGCTTTTTGGAAGGCCACGAGGGTGGGAAAGGTCCGGATCTCTGCTGGTAACTCGTTCCACAGAGCAGGAGCAGCTACAGAAAAGGCTCTCCCCCAAGTGGTCGCCAGCCGGCATTGTCCGGTCGACGGCACCCGGAGGAGGCCTAGCCTGTTGGTTCTTTTTATTATTATTATTATTATTGTACAATTGTATCACAGCGGCCAGTTGTTTCGCCGGATTTGGCATTGGTTACTAGTCGGGCCCCACCCAGGGGCCTAGGACGTCGTGACGTATTTTCGTAATATGCGTGCAGATCCAAGCAGTGCGGCTTTTTGCATTTGACTGATGGTGATTTTGTCAATTTTTAACTGTTTTAAATGTAATTCCAGTGCTTTTGGAATAGCACCCAGTGTGCCAATTACCACTGGAATTACCACTGCTGGTTTGTGCCATAGTCGTTGAATTTCGATTTTTAAGTCCTGGTATCTTGCGATTTTTTCATGTTCCTTCTCGGCGACCCTGCTATCACCTGGTATTGCAATATCTATGATTGTGACCTTATTTTTCTCAACCAGTGTTTTTTATTATTATTATTATTATTATTATTATTATTATTATTATTATTATTATTATTATTATTATTATTATACAATTGTATCACAGCGGCCAGTTGTTTCGCCGGATTTGGCATTGGTTACTAGTCGGGCCCCACTTATTATTATTATTATTATTATTATTATTATTATTATTATTATTTTATCAATTTCATATATACATTCACAATTATATGATCTCATAACTGTTATTAATAATATGTATTTATAACAATTTTTCCCTACTGTTGACAATATACTTGAAGATTGCTTTTTTAACATCCCATAGATCCATCTTATCTTACAACGGCCCTACTTCTTCTTCCCTCCCTCCCTCTTTCCTTCCCTCGTTTCTTCTCTCCTACTCCCCTTCCTTCCCTCCCTCCCCTTCCCTCCTTCTCTCCTTCCCTCCTTCCTTCCTTCCCTCCTTTCTTTTCTCCTTCTCTCCTTCCTTCCCTCCTTTCTTCTCTCCTTCTCTCCTCCCTTCCCTCCTTCCTAGCCTGTGGGTTCTTATCGGACGTTGGGAGGTATGTAGCAGGAGACGGTCTCTCAGATATCCATTTCCCTTGTTCATGTCCATGTTTATACTTATACCTGTTACCTTGTGCATGCTTTGACAAACTAAATAAAATAAAAATAAAATAAAGACGAACACCAGTTGCCTCTTGAAAAAACACTTTTGGGACAGTTGTTAGGAGAATACAGTTGATTGATGTTACTTGTCAGAAGCTGGCTGGGAAGTTTTCAAATGTGATCACAGGAACCTGGGTTGCTGCAACCATCACAAATAATAGCAGTTGCCTGAATTTTTGATCAATTGACCATGAAATTCCTGCCATGGTTATTAAGTGTGAGGAATGGTCTCGAGTCACTTTTTTTCCAGTATAGTTGTAACTCTGAACAGTTGTTAAAAAGCACGGTTGTAGTTGAATGCTACCTGTACCTTGTTTTATTCAGGGTGCTTTCAAATTTATTTGAAGGTGTGTTTTGCATTTGCTGAACCGTTGTAAGATAGTGTTTTGTTTGGTTTTCTATTGTTTTCTATTATAAACCTGTCCTTCTTTCCATCCTCTCTGGCTGCTGCTGCTACCTGATCTGAAACAGCCCCAGTGCAGAAATTGGCATAGTGTGTTTCAGTGGTGGGTTTCAAAAATTTTTCGAACCTATTCTGTGGGTGTGGCCTCCTTTGTGGGAGTGGCTTGCCGGCCATGTGACCTCGTGGGAGTGGCTTGCCGGCCATGTGTTCTCCCTCCCTCTCTCTCTCTCTCTCTCTCTCTCTCTCCTTCCTTCCTTCCTTCCTTCCTTTTGTCTCTGTCCCTTTTTCCTTTTTTTCTTTCATCTCTCTCTCACTTTTTCTTTCTTTTTTCTTTATTTCTTTCTTCCTTTCTTCCTTTCTTTCTCTTTCTCCCTCTGTGTGAGTCTGTGTGCGTGTGTGTGTGTGTGTGTGTGTGTGTCTGTGTGTGTGTGTGTGTGTGTGTGTGTGAGTGGTGTGTGAGTGGTGGGTTTCAAAAATTTTTTGAACCTCTTCTGTAGGTGTGGCCTGCTTTCCAGGTCCACTGGTGGAACATCTTCTAACTGGTTCGGTAGATTTGACGAACCGGTTCTACCGAACTAGTGTGAACTGGTAGGAACCCACCTCTGGTGTGTTTCCCCCAAAATAAGACATGGTCTTATTTTCTTTTGACTCCTGAAATAAACACTTGGCCTTATTTTCGGGGAGGTCTTATTATTTTTGAGATGCAGGAGGCGGTGAGCGTGGTCACTTCATGGCTGCTGCTGTGTTGCCATATTTTTGGGGGAGGGCTTATTTTCGGGGGAGGGCTTATTTTAGTGCATGCACGCAAAAGCCCGATTGGGCCTATTATCCAGGGAGGTCTTATTTTCTGGGAAACGGGTTATAATATCGTCTTCTGGGATTTAAATGAAAATAGAAATCCAGGGAGGATCACAGATTATGGGACCGTAAGATTCCTACCGTAATAATTTTTCTGACGTTTTCTTCTCCTTTAGAAAGGTACGTTTTTGTTTTTCCGTGAAACTGAATGAGAATGAAACAAAACGCAGAAGAAATTTCTGCCACAGCGCTACTATGATGAGTCCACAGAAAGCTTTGAAAAGGATCCAGGATCCCGAGAGGAAACATCAGAGAAAGATGAACTGATCAGAGGAAAGCAGAAAGATGAAAGGAAATTGGTGAAATATGTAGCAGGGGGAGTGGCCCAGCTGGATGTGCGCACACAGAGAGAGAGAGATAAAGAACAAAGCATCATATAAATCAGGGGGGGAAATGGCATCCATCATTGGTCTTTGATCAGAATTAGAACGATGTATATACTGAACGTGGTGTGTTAAAAATATCAACTCCCCTGCTTGGATGGGACTGACTTTGGGAAGAACCCAACTGTCTTGTTTAATCCTTCCTTACCAGCTTGGCTGACCTTTGCGTGACAAGTGCTGACATCCACCTATGAACCCTGAGAATGATAGTGGCCTGGTATGCAGCAGACAAGGTGCAAACAGACACAGACCAAAGCAGCACATTATCAGACACACAACACACCCTTTAAACAAATCAACATGACTGGCAGAGGAGAGAATGAGAGAAAAGAGATCCACAATAACATTGCCTGATTACAGTGCCCGACGGATTCCCTTGCCTGCGAGAGATTCTATCACATAACCCATAAATGCAAGTCAGTCAGATGCATTCATTCACAGGCATGTCATAAAGGTGCACCAATTTCATCTACTGAAAAATTGCAAGTTTTAAAGTAAGATTTCTCCCCCCCCCTCCCCGAAAATCTGTATGCTAAGAATCATTTCAACATTTCTAAGGGACTCAGGCAGAGGTGGGTTCCTACAAGCTCGCACCAGTTTGGTAGAACCGGTTCGTCAAATCTACCGAACCGGTTAGAAGAAGTTCCACCAGAAAGCAGGCCACACCTGCAGAAGAGGTTCCAAAATTTTTTGAAACTCACCACTGACAGACAGACAGACAGACACACACACACACACACACACACACACACACACACACAAAACACAGACTCACACAGAGAGAGAAAGAGAGAGAAAGGAAGAAAGAAAAAAGAAAAAAGAAAGAAAAAGTGAGAGAGAGGTGAAAGAAAAAAAGGAAAAAGAGACAGAGAGACAAAAGGAAGGAAAGAGAGAGAGAAAGACAGACAGACAGACAGACAGAGAGAGAGAGAGAGAGAGAGGGAAAGAGAGAGAAAGAAAGAAAGAAAGAAAGAAAGAAAGAAAGAAAGAAAGAAAGAAAGAAAGAAAGAAAGAAAGAAAACACATGGCCAGCAAGCCACTCCCACCAGGTCGCATGGCCGGCAAGCCACTCCCACAAAGGAGGCCACACCCACAGAGTAGGTTCAAAAAAATTTTGAAACCCACCACTGGACTGAGGAGAATAGCATTATAGATAATGTTTTGATCTTTAGGCTTTTTTCCCTGCAACTTTGGGAGAAAAACATGGATCAATTTGCAAACTAACCTGGAGTTAAATATCTATTAGTTAGCGAATCTATGTTTCTGTGTGTCTGTGTGGGACAAAAATAATAGAAGGAAAAAATGGATGGTCAGCCACCCCACCAAAAGTATACCCATGTTATCCCCAAAGGTGCTTTTTCAAAAGTCACCTGGGCTATGTTTTTTCTTTGGAGTCATTTCACTTCTTATCCAAAAACCTTCTTTGGTTCTTTAGTCAGAACTGATGAAGCTTCTTGTATGAGAAGTGAAAAACATTCAAGGAAAAACAAAAGCCAGGGGACTTTTGAAAAAACACCTTTGGGATATCTATGACCTGGATGACTGAGAATCTCCATAGATATATACCAGTGGTGGGATTCAAATAATTTAACAACCGGTTCTCTGCCCTAATGACCATCTGGGTAGGTGGGGCTTGGTGGTCATGTGACTGGGTGGGCGTGGCCAACTCAATGTCACTCAGGTCGATGGGCGCTTCGCCTTAGCTGTTACAATGTAATAAGGGTTAACCGGAGAGGGAGTTTCTTTAAGCAGGGTAATCAAGATGAGGCTAGAAACAACACTAGAATGTTTCCTTCCTGCCTTCCTTACAGGATTAGCCCTGTAAAGTGGGAAAAAACAAAAGGAGATTTCTTCCAACAATCGGTTCTCCAAACTGCTTAGAAAGTTACCAACCGGTTCTCCTGAATAGGTGCGAACTGGTTGAATCCCACCACTGATATATACCAATGTTGTATAATATGGCTGTGTAACATTTCAAAACTAATATATTACATTTTAAAAGAGCCAAAACGTGGAAACCCTTAACCTGGGTCTGAAACATTAGCGTTAAAGCTACCAGATGAACTTTAAGTCTGTTTCTCTTGTAACTGGTTAACTAGTCAGGTTATTTGGATCATTCAAAGATGACCAAAATCTCCAGGCAGATATATAGGGACAAAGACCCAATTTGTCCCTATATATGAGCTCCAACTTATTTAGCTACTTTTGGCTCCACGTTACTCATGGTAAACATGGTCAACATTTTCAGTGGGGATTGCCAATGCAGTGAACGCTTGCATTTGATGGAGAGCTAGTCTATGATATTATCAAGTAATTTCACTAAAAATTTGCTGTAAGACTGAATTTACTATGTTGTCTTCAAAAATAGACAGTGAAGTTTCCATAATCATGGTTGGATATAACGTAAAGCTTGGCTCTAAACTGCATTGAATCATTTGGAAACATGGGAATGTCGGGGTTTCCAGAAACAGATACCCAGCACACATTACCCATCCTGGGATAATGTTTTTATTCATCTTAATTTATATCCAGCAGCTTTTTAATATGATGGACATTGAAGTTCTGAAGAATATCTTATAATATGTAGGACAGCTAAAAGACTCTTCAAAAATAAATAAATTCATAAAGAAAATTTACAAATATTTATTAGAAGTAACATTAGAAGAAGAAAATGTTAAAGGTTGCATGGGCCAAAAACTTTGGTTACAACATAGATCTAGTGGATTGGGAAAGAATTTGGAACACAAATTATAAACTAACACGATCAGCAGCCCTTAAAGAAAATACATACAAAATGTTTTATCGTCGGCACTTATCACCAACAAGATTGGCTAAAATGTACCCAAACATGAAGCCAACTTGCTGGAAGTGTAAAAAAGTACAAGGAACTTATTATCACATATGATGGACCTGCCCGGAAACACAAAAATATTGGACAAAAATTTGGAAATGGGTGCAAGAAATTAGAGAACAGATAAAATACAAACCCAAAATCTTTCTACTAGGAATAATCAAAGGGAAATATACAAAGAAAATTAAGTACATATTAACACATCTGCTAACTACAGCTAGAATAGCATTTGCCCAATGCTGGAAACAAATAATACTCCCTCAGACGAATTAGTGATAAAAAAAACCCTTGGATTGTGCAGAGATGGACAAATTAACACTGAAATTAAAAGATAAAGAAGAGACGGAATATTATGAAATTTGGAACAATTGGCACAAATGGCTGCAAAATAAGAATAAAATTAATTAAGCCAAAAAACTATATATAAATATATATAGAACTGTGTCTAAAGATGTGTAAATATAGAAGAGAAATATTATATACATGTACAGGTATGATGACATAACAATGTTGATGTAATGACTGTAAGGTGTTGTAGAAGGGAAAAAATAATAAAAAAAATCTGCTAAAAGACTCTTCAAATCTGGGATGAAATCCACTTCCCTTTGCTAACAGTTCGGTAGCAATGTGAGCATCCGTACATGTGCAAAGCATCAAAAAGGTAAGGTAAGTGAACAGCCAGGGAGGGAATCTGCTGTGCCGTGCTATTTATATTAATATAAATTGCGCATCACAGCTGATCATCGGAAAAACATTTATTCATTTATTTTTCTATTAGTTCGGGAGAACCGGTAGCATTTCACCCCTGCTACATTACTTTCCCACAGTAAAAAAATGACTTCTTGAAACTCTTTTTATGGACTTACTTAGTTACCGTTTTATAGTTTTTTTTTATTTAAGCTGTATCGGAAGCCATCAGGAAAAAAGAAAGAAAGTTTGAAGAGAAGTTTCATCACAGATCTAATGGGCATCTCCATTAAGTTGACCCAATTGTCAGAAGTGGTGGTGAAGTGGAAGAGATAAAACAGGTGCAAACTGAACCCACTCTAGACAAGAGTAAAATGCTGATGGATTCAAGATCTTTACAATATAGAAGAAGAAGAAGAAGAAGAGAGGCTGTGATTGATGCTCTTTCTCCGCTTCAAGGAGTTCAGTGACAAGCCCTGGATCTACAGTTGAGACCCAATATTCTGCATGCTTTACAAGATGCTGACATGCATTTCTCAGCCTAGGTGACTTTAAAATACTATAGTAATCTAATGTTGGATTACCCTGCCCATAAACCTGCCAGCTGACAGCTCAGCTCCACGTTATCCTCTATCCAAGATTGTTTCTTACTAAGATAAATGGCATATAATTTACCAGCTTCTGAAAGCAAGCTAATAGGCCTGTAATTGGACTGGTTCTCTTTCTCACCCTTTTTATAAACACGGATAATAGTAGCTTGCAATAGAGGAACAGATAAACAATGTGTTCTATTAATTTGGGTAAATAAGTTGACAAAGGGGGCATCCATCACCAAAGCACCGGCTTTCAAAATCTCTGGAATTATATCATCAGACTCGGGAGCGTTCCCATGTTTCAGCAAGATAAAAGTTCCTTTTTCAGACTGCACCACAAGACCTCATCTGGGAGAACATGTTTATTTCATAATAAGAGTCCTTTGAATAGCACCAGCCTAGTCGATATAGGTATAGGTATAGGTATAGGTATAGGTATAGGTATAGGTATAGGTATAGGTATAGGTATAGGTATAGGTATAGGTATAGGTATAGGTATAGATATAGATATAGATATAGATGATATAGATATAGATATAGATATAGATATAGATATAGATATAGATATAGATATAGATATAGATATAGATATAGATATAGATATAGATATAGATATAGATATAGATATAGATATAGATATAGATATAGATATAGATATAGATATAGATATAGATTAGATAGATATAGATGATATAGATATAGATGATATAGATATGGATATGGATATGGATATGGATATGGATATGGATATAGATATAGATATAGATATAGATATAGATATAGATATAGATATAGATATAGATATAGATATAGATATAGATATAGATATAGATATAGATATAGATATAGATATAGATATAGATATAGATATAGATATAGATAGATATAGATATAGATATAGATATAGATGATATAGATATAGATATAGATATAGATATAGATATAGATATAGATATAGATATAGATATAGATATAGATATAGATATAGATATAGATATAGATATAGATATAGATATAGATATAGATATAGATATAGATAGATATAGATATAGATATAGATATAGATATAGATATAGATATAGATATAGATATAGATATAGATATAGATATAGATATAGATATAGATATAGATATAGATATAGATATAGATATAGATATAGATATAGATATAGATTAGATAGATATAGATTAGATAGATATAGATGATATGGATATGGATATGGATATGGATATGGATATGGATATAGATATAGATATAGATATAGATATAGATATAGATATAGATATAGATATAGATATAGATATAGATATAGATATAGATATAGATATAGATCTAGATCTAGATCTAGATCTAGATCTAGATCTAGATCTAGATATAGATCTAGATCTAGATCTAGATCTAGATCTAGATATAGATCTAGATCTAGATCTAGATATAGATCTAGATCTAGATCTAGATCTAGATCTAGATCTAGATCTAGATATAGATATAGATATAGATATAGATATAGATATAGATATAGATATAGATATAGATATAGATATAGATGATATAGATATAGATATAGATATAGATATAGATATAGATATAGATATAGATATAGATATAGATATAGATATAGATATAGATATAGATATAGATATAGATATAGATATAGATATAGATATAGATATAGATATAGATGATATATAGATGATATATAGATGATATATAGATGATATATAGATGATATATAGATGATATATAGATGATATATAGATGATATATAGATGATATAGCTTTGATTATTCGGGTTTTCTCCCATGTAAAATTGGAAGTGTCTTGGCGACGTTTCAGCGAAGTCTCATTCGTCATCTTCAGGCTGGTTTGCTCGGCTTCGTGCTTCCAGGAGCAATGTGAGATCGCAGCTGTTTCTTCCTTTTAACTGCCAGTGGGTGTGTGAGCTGATTGGGTGGGAGCTTGGCTGTGTTCTGATTCGGTGGAGGTGTGTTCTGATTGGTTGGGGTTTTTTGTGCTCAGCTTGGTCTGAGTTGCCAGGGGATTTGAGCTGGTGAGCTGCGTTGCTGTTGTTTGCCTTCATGTTTGTGGCCGTGCCAGCTCTTCATGGTGGGTGTCACACAGCCAAGCTCCCACCCAATCAGCTCACACACCCACTGGCAGTTAAAAGGAAGAAACAGCTGCAATCTCACATTGCTCCTCGAAGCACAAAGCCGAGCAAACCAGCCTGAAGATGACGAATGAGGCTTCATCGAAACGTTGCCAAGACACTTCCAATTTTACACAGGAGAAAACCCAAATAACCAAAGACCTACATACAAACACCAGGGAAAATCTCAGAAAACACACACACACACACACACACACACACACACACATCAGTATAATATAAATTCTCACATATCTGAGCAATCACTGAGTTCCAAAACTCTCCCAAAGTTATCATGACTATTTCCCAGCATAACGTAAGGTTACTAACACCAGAAGAAGAAACAAAAGTCTCAATTGTTCTTATAGGGCAAGTCTTCTTTTTCATAATTAATTCAGATACATTTTTTAATTTGTGATAATACACTTGGACCAATCAATATCTGTATTCCTGCGGATTATATACAAGTTTAAACTGCATTTTGGCTTCATGGACTTTTTGATCAAGCCAAGTTTGAGAGATTCCTTTTTCAGAGGAATATTTTTTCTCTCTCTTCTAAAACATCCAAACTGGAAGACATAGTATCACTGACCTGCATTACATCTCTTTTAAGAAACAAAGAGAGTTTGGGAGAAAATAGTAATGCAGCAACGTTAAATCAGTATCTCCAAGACCACTGTATTTTCCTCTGCTTATTCGTCAGTAAAGCAGCAAAACGCTGAGCTATAGGAGAACTGCAAGTACCAGAAGAAATGAACAAGTTGTCTAGGAGAGACAGTTTGGAAGCTGACTGAAAACCTGTCAGAGAAAAGCCCTGGATGTGACAGGCACCACAACCCGAAATCAGAGTGTTGTCAGTCCTTCAGAATAAAGGTAAAAGTTCCCCTCGCACAAGAGCCAAGGTGGCACAGTGGGTAGAGTGCAGTACTGCAGGCTACTTCAGCTGACTGCTAGTTGCAGTTCGGCGGTTCAAATCTCACCGGCTCAAGGTTGACTCAGCCTTCCATCCTTCCGAGGTGGGTAAAATTGAGTACCCAGATTGTTGGGGGTGATATGCTGACTCTGTAAACCGCTTAGAGAGGGCTGAAAGCCCTATGAAGCGGCATATAAGTCTAACTGCTATTGCTATATGTGCTAGTCATTCCCAACTCTAGGGGACGGTGCTTATCTCCATTTCAAAGAAGAGCCAGCGCTGTCCAAAGGCATCATAAAAATAAAATTGGATCAACTCCTGTCTTGTGCTCTGCTCATAAATCCACTTATTTAATGACTACTTTGTCACCAAAATTCAGTTTTCAATTGTAATTGTATGAGAATTAGGTCTAAAAGAACTAGGTTTCTAGACCACCTACATACTATTCAATGGTGGGTTCCTACCAGTTCCTGAACCGGTAAGTGATTTGGTGGCCTGGGTCTCTGGAACCAGCAACGACCCAGGCCTGCCATGCCCCTGAACCCGTTCTCCGTTTTTGCTTCTGCACATCTTGTTTTTCACTTCTGCACATGCACAGAACCATTTGTGCGCACATGAGTGAACCGGCAGTCATGCCTGCCCGAACCCACCCCTGATACTATTCTATGGTGTCCCAAGCTTTTCTCATTATATCTTGGCAATGAAGCATGGGTAGGGAATAAACAATAACCAGCAGAAGCCTACCATATCAAAACTTAATTAAACCTGTTGCTAATATATCATGAAGGGGAACCTCATTATCAGCTTCAAGGACAGATTAATTGACAAAGCCAAGCCACCTCTCAAAGTTCCAAATGTTTCAAGAAAGCACAGAATTTCAGAATCGAAAGGGACTTGCTCGACCTTCTGCAACAAACTGGAAAACGAACTGAATCAACCATAAGAGAAAACCTTTTTCTCAGCATGGAGAACCCATCCCTTCCATCGGTCGTCTGTTCCACTGTTGTGCAATTCGTACCATCTGTAATGGGCTGCGTGAGTAACCTTGAGAGACACAAGGAAGATCTGCTACCCAGACAATGGTCTGATGAATGACAAAAGCAGAATGTAATTTGAGTAAGTGCCTCAGAATTGTCTCTCCCTTGTTCTCTGGAACATAAAAGGCATGGAGGTGAGAACAACATGCAGACTTGCAAAATTCTGTTTCCATAACCTTATAATGAAAGTAGTATTAGTATTTCTGATTTTGGTTTCTTTGTCTGGGCTACTTTGAAGAACTGGTTACCCAGTCAGGAGGTTTTTCCCCCATATTTCAATGAAATCTTAGTCTCTGCAACATAGAAAATGTGCCCCAAAGCCATCCTTAGTGAACAATGTACAGCATTTTCCAAGAGAAAAGGGCATCCTGGAACTAGAGCCGAGGTGGCGCAGTGGTTAGGGTGCAGTACTGCAGGCCACTTCAGCTGACTGTTATCTGCAGTTCGGCGGTTCTAATTTCACCGGCTCAAGGTTGACTCAGCCTTCCATCCTTCCGAGGTGGGTGAAATGAGGACCCAGACTGTGGGGGGCGATATGCTGACTCTGTAAACCGCTTAGAGAGGGCTGAAAGCCCTATGAAGCGGTATATAAGTCTAACTGCTATTGCTATTGCTAACTATTTTATTTTATTTATTTATTATTTTATTTTTATTTATTTTTGTTTTGTTTTTCATAGTTCTAAACTTTGCATGGGTGAGCACACAAGAACCAATGAACAAGCCCTCCACCAGGGCTTCCTGAGATCGTATGGCCGTGCAGTCTGGGAAAAAGATTCCACACCTGTTTTAAGGAGCTTCCGAGAGATCCCACATTAATGCTCATGGACACTCCAAAACATTATTTTTCTTCTGAATTCAAACTACTGCCTATTCCTTATCCTTATCCCTGACAAAAGAAGAGAGAGAGGTCAGCCTTTCAAAGGAGGCAATTCTGCTTTGAATCCTGCAGCAGAATCCAAACAATGTACCTATTTTTATATCCAACTGATCTCTATCTTTTTAAAGATAACCTCCAGCTCTGGATAAAGTTGGTATCGTTTCAGTGCACGTTTTGGATGCAAAAAGACAAGGCATTTTGTCCATGTATAAATTCCACCTTTCCTGAATAATGTACGCGAGAGCATCTAATGCTGTCCATCTTTGTGCAACAAAAAACAGCTGTTAAGTTCACCTTTTACCTGTGGTGGGATTCAAAAATTTTTTACTACCAGTTCTGTGGGCATGGCTTGGTGGGCATGGCATGGCTTGGTGGGTGTGGCTTGGTGGGCATGGCAGGGGAAGGATATTGTAAAATCCCCACTTCCTTCAGATCAGCTGGGACTCAGGAGGCAGAGAATAGATAGGGGCGGGGCAGTCAGAAGTGGTAATTACTGGTTCTCCGAACTACTAGAGCCGAGGTGGCGCAGTGGTTAGGGTGCAGTACTGCAGGCCACTTCAGCTGACTGTTATCTGCAGTTCAGCGGTTCTAATCTCACCGGCTCAAGGTTGACTCAGCCTTCCATCCTTCCGAGGTGGGTGAAATGAGGACCCAGACTGTGGGGGCGATATGCTGACTCTGTAAACCGCTTAGAGAGGGCTGAAAGCCCTATGAAGCGTATATAAGTCTAACGGCTATTGCTATTGCTACTCAAAATTTTCGCTACCGGTTCTGCAGAACTGGTCCAAACCCACTGAATACCACCTCTGCCTTTTACTGACATGAACCCTCAACCTATATGAGCTTTGGGACATGTCTTTTTCCAAGGCTCCATATTTCTTTATGTATTTATTTTCATTTATCGGTTCTGGGATCTCAAAAAAAATTTAAAAAACCCACCCATGCTATTTCAATTCTCAGTGTGTAGTGGTGTACTTTTCTACAAACAGCTAACAAATGTGGCCTGTCTGGAACATTCGTACTATGGTGCACCAAGCAAATGAAGGAGAAAGAACATCGAACTGCTAATTCCTGAAAATTCCCTCAATGTAGCTTGCAATGTGTAGTGCTGTCAAACAGAAGTGAGTTAATAAAAGGCATTAAGTTGCCTCTGTAATGTATAAAAACATGTCTTCTAAGTTTGGTCTAGTAGTGAAGGTGCTGGCCTAGAAACCAGGAGACTGTGAGTTCTAGTCCTATCTTAGGCATGAATGCTTGGCTGGATGTCTTTGGCCAGTCTCTCTCTCTCTCGGCTCAACCAAGATTTTTGTGGGGGGAAATAAGAGGAGGAAGGAACATTAGGTGTTGTGGCCCAGCAGGAGCCGTTGGAGCTGCCACCAGACTCCGACAGTGAGGGGCCCTATGAGTCGGCTTTGGAGGATGTGGAGGATCCTGGACAGGGTTCCGACTCAGAGCAAGGCGCAGAGAGACTGGTTGGCCACTAGGAGGTGACTGAGCCTTGGAACAGTGGGGAGGAGACAAGGGAGTGTGATCCGGACACCAGAAGTGAGTTGTTCCTGGATGCCCGGCACCAAAGAGCTAATAGGCATCAGGAACAGTTGCATAAGTACAGGAGGTAATTGCACTCAGCTGGTGGTTATTAGGCTCCTCTCCAGACTATAAAAGGACTGCTTGTGCACACACCCTTTTTGCAGAAGTCAACGCATGAACTAATGTTGAAGAACAGAATTGTGAGCTTGGCAGGCTGGATTGCTGCCACAACTTATCTGTGTTAGATTGCTGCCACGGCTTATCTGTGCCAGTTTGCTGCCAAGGACCTGTCTGTCTGTTAATAAATTCTGGAAAATATCTTTGATTTGGAGTGTGTTGGTGTGGGACAAGGGGGGTCAGAACAATTAGGTATATTTCCCACCTTGTTATTTATAAAAAGTGGGATTTTTTAAAAAAAACTAAACACATCTTAGACACACTGTATGCGTTGTTTTAACCCAATGGCAAGATATCATGGGCTTATTCCACCAAAGAAACAAAGAGCTTTCGTTCTTCCTAGGTGGTTACCAGAAAATGACACCATAATGAATGTAAAAGCCTGGCTGCCAAGTGGAGTCAGAAGGGCCACTTCCCCAAATGTGGAGATGATGGAAAAGAATCTCCATTCCGTCCTCCACGGTGACCTTCTTCTGGAGCTGTCAGGCTATCACAGTCCCATCTGTAAACAAAGCAATAGGCATTTCCCTGGGCAGTGTCAGGATCACACTTGCGTGACACTCTGTTTGGATGTTCAAAGATTCTTTCTCTCCTTGTGTTCATTTTCAGGGCTTAACAAAGGAACTGCTAAAACCCACCGTGGCTTGATAAGATGACAAGTAAGTCTTTTAGCATTATTGATTGTATACAAGAGGTGGTGATAAATGATTTCCCACCGCGTGCTCCTAGTGGGTTGCCTCTTTGTCAAGAGGTACACTTGCCACAATTCTGGCCCTAAAACTTTGATAAATGCTCGTCTCCACTTCCCTCGGCCCAAAGAATGTCCTTTTCCATTACCGCATTTGATTTTGAAGCAACAAGGCCAGGTTCTGTTGAAAGTTGAGAAACTGAAATGAGAGCAGTAGCCGTGCCTGGCGTAGATCCGATGTTGCTGTTTCGTTCACAGAAAAAAGGGGGAAGCTATAATTCCATTTACTTCCCTTCCAGATTCAGCCACCTGGGCCACATCTGATTCCTTTACAAAGCTTCTTCAAAGCCTAGGGAGATAAGGAAGTGTGAAGGAGGAAGGGGAAAGTCCAATTCTAAGAAGATAAATTCCATGTTAATTCACAGAAGAGAACCAGTGGAATGACTTGCCTCCAGAAGTTGTGGATGCTCCAACACTGGAGGATTTTAAGAAGAGTCTACTTGTCTGAAATGGTGTAGGGTTTCCTGCTCAAGCAAGAGGTTGGACAAGAAGACCTCCAAGGTCCCTTCCAACTCTGTTATTCTATTCTATTTCTAAAATATCTGCTCTTAAAACCACCATATTTCTTTTTTTATGTACAGTGTGCATTTATATATGGTGCAGTGAAAGTGCTTTCAATATCACTGGTTATCCCTAACCCATATTGTTGATAACACCAAATCTTGTGGTTCTTCAATAGTCAGCAGTGATAGAAATGGACGGTGCAGATATCTCCCATGATATTATCATCGCCTTCAAAGCAGATGATCCCACATGATCCCAGACTCAGCCTTCCATCCTTCCGAGGTGGGTAAAATGAGGACCCGGATTGTTGGGGGCAATATGCTGACTCTCTGTAAACCGCTTAGAGAGGGCTGAAAGCCCTATGAAGCGGTATATAAGTCTACTGCTATTGCTATTGCTATTGCTGTTTTTCTTTCCAGGGTGGTTGGTTCCTGGAGATGGCATAAAGGACCTTAAGCCCAGCTGAATACGAAAGTAGTAAATGGAATTTTTGCCTCTTTTCTATAACTGCATTGTAGTGGGCTTCTGAGGAAGCCTTTTCTTTTTTTTTTCTTTTCTTTTTCTTGTTTCGTTTCCTAATCAAAAGTTTCATAGAAGAAATTGAAATAATTCTGATCACCAAGATAAATCAGAATCCATTTTTTAAAAAAAATCTATGGGTATTATGAAAAAAGAGTTTGCTTTGGGAAAGATATTTTGACACTAACTTCCCTATGATTGCTGTGTAACATTATAGTTTAACTACTAATGTTTTCATAGCTTCACACTGAGATTGAAAAACCAGATTAACAGAGTTGGAAAGGACCTTGGAGATCTCCTTGTCCAACCTTCTGGTCAAGGAGGAGACCCTATACCATTCCAGACAAGTAGCTGACAAGTCTCTTCTTGAAAGACTCCAGTGATGGAGCTCCCCACAATTTCTAGAGGCAAGTCATTCCACGGGGTTAATTGTTCTCACTGTCCTAGTTCTAGGTTGCTTCTCCCCTTGGTTAGTTTCCATCCATTGCTTCTTGTCCTTCACTCCGTGCTTTGGATAATAGGTTGATCTCCTCTTCTTTGTGGCAGCCCCTCAAATATTGGAACACTGCCATCATGGTGCTGGTCGCTACCTATAAAGCCCTACGTGGCATCGGACCTGGGTACCTGAGAGACCGCCTCCTGCCGATTACCTCTCTCAGACCAATTAGATTGCACAGGTTAGGTCTCCTCCGGATTCCATCTGCCAGCCAATGTCGGCTGGCGACTCCCCGGGGGAGAGCCTTCTCTGTTGCAGCTCCAGCCCTCTGGAACGAGCTCCCTGTTGAGATCTGGATCCTTACTACCCTCCCGGCCTTCCGCAAAGCCACCAAGTCCTGGCTGTTCCAGCAGGCTGGGGGGGGGGGGAGCTGAGAAGCATCTACCTCCATAGAAATTGTGAATGTTGGTTTTGTTTTTAATATGTTGTCTTTGTCTTGTTCCCCCCTTTCCCTTGTCTTTTGTGAGCCGCCCGGAGTCCTCTGGGAGTGGGCGGCATACAAGACAAATAAATAAATAAATAAATCATGTCACACACACACACCTCTCATACTAACTGTTAATCTTGCAATATTATTAAAATATTTTTAACCTTGAAGTTGTTTTCAACTTTAGCCTACTGTGGAGACTTAGGATCTAATGATAAAGGATCCCAAAAGCACTTAACCCACTTCTTAAAGAGAGATTATCTAAGCAGAGTGCAGATCATTTGGTGTGCGGATATCATTTCCATGGTAGGGGGAATAAGAGGAATGTTTGTGGTACTACTTCATAAGCTATAGTAGAAAGAAAGGAATAATTAGTCAGCGCATAAATTATTTACTAGACTCCTTTTAGTCGTGTACGTCCAAAATTCCTACCGCAGGTGACATATTACTAAATATCAAAGCCATTGGTTATTGCCTCAGTGGCAGTTCAATATTTTATTCGGAAATATCTGGGGAATCTACCACAACAAGGAAGAAGAAGAAGAAGAAGGAGGAGGAGGAGGAGGAGGAGGAGGAGGAGGAGGAGGAGGAGGAGGAGAAGGAGAAGGAGAAGGAGAAGGAGAAGGAGAAGGAGAAGGAGAAGGAGAAGGAGAAGGAGAAGGAGAAGGAGAAGGAGAAGGAGAAGGAGAAGGAGAAGGAGAAGGAGAAGGAGAAGGAGAAGGAGAATTAGAAGAATTAGAAGGAGAAGGAGGAGGAGGAGGAGGAGGAGGAGGAGAAGGAGAAGGAGAAGGAGAAGGAGAAGGAGAATTAGAAGAATTAGAAGAATTAGGAGAAGGAGAAGGAGAAGAAGGAGAAGGAGAAGGAGAAGGAGAAGGAGAAGGAGAATTAGAAGAAGAATTAGAATTAGAATTAGAATTAGGAGAAGGAGAAGGAGAAGGAGAAGGAGAAGAAGAAGAAGAAGAAGAAGAAGAAGAAGAAGAAGAAGAAGAAGAAGAAGAAGAAGAAGAAGAAGAAGAAGATGATTATAAAAGTCAAGGTGATTTTGATAAGAGTTTTTTTCTGACAAAATGTCCTTGGCTTAACCTGCCCTTCTTCTGTTTAATCACTTTCAGAAGCTCATTAGGCACGGAGGAAATAAGCTTTAAAATTCAAACCACATGCCACATTTCAAAGGACCACAAAGTTGCAGCCTATGTCTCCATTTACAATGTCAAATGGCATTGAATTCCACAGACACACACAAAGAAGCACCCTGAAAAAGCGTTAGAAGATGTAAAATTAGGCCACCCATTAAATCTTTTAAATTACATCTAAAAGAGATTGCAACTGTGAAATGCTTTCATGAAGGGTTCCCCCATAGGTACAACTATTATCCAGGAGAAGAAAGAAACACGTACAATTCTAGAGATGCCTATATATTCCTCAATCACTCTTGGCTATACACACTACACGCATGGAGGACAAAATTTCAATTTATTCAGCCAAGGTTTGGAATAGAAGCTCCATCTGTGGGATACAGATTAAATCAATGTATAGCTTCTGGATTTGCATTTTTGTTCGCACTTCAAAGCCTGCACTTTTCAGTGCATTTTTCTACAGCAAAAAACAACGCATACAGATTTTCAGACTTAGATATACAATAAAATCCACATTAGAGACGCATTACGTACAAAAAAATGCTTCCCACACATATGACTTTTCACATTCGTTTTTCCCCTCCTAAATTCACAACTTGATGTGGAAAAGATAAAGGAATTTTTGCTCAGAAGCAGGAAAACTGAAATATGGCAAGGCATTTTGCACAATTAACCATTCAGGATCATCTATTGATGGGATCATTTCTTTGCAAAAATGATTTGTGGCATCATACAGATAAAAATTAATACCGAATTTTTAAAGGAAATATTAAAAACATATCAGAAAATAAAACAATTTAGTTAGAAGTTGAGCATCCCAACAAAAGATCCAGTCAGTTCAGGAAGAATAAAACAAACTATATTGAATTAAAAGATCTAAGCAGCAAAAAAATATTTTTACCTTATGCCAAAAATCTCATTTAAGAGGAGAATTGAGTTCAGAGGCTATACTCAACTGAGTTTGGATTTTGCATATCTGATCTGAAAGAAAAGGCCCTTTTTCTAATTACAATCTTCCCATTCCCATTCATATCAGTTAGTGCAGTGTTTCTCAACCTTGGCAACTTGAAGATGTCCGGACTTCAACTCCCAGAATTCCCCAGCCAGCGAATGCTGGTTGGGGAATTCTGGGAGTTGAAGTCTGGACATCTTCAAGTTGCCACGGTTGAGAAACACTGAGTTAGTGGCATCATAAGATCCTACCAGAGTTGCTTAGTAAGGCTGGTGCCTCTTTATTTTATTTAGTTGTTTTTTTTTCAAATTTGGAAACTGCCCATCTTTCTCACAAAGCCTCTTACTGGATCTATTATCTTGGCTGGTCATACAGAAATGTTTGTCTGCACCAATAATCATCTCCTTGCTAAAGGTATTTGTCAAGCCCAATGCAGAGTATCATAAATGCCCTTTTAATAGTCCTATACGTATCTATTTGGAGGTTAACTCCACTGAGTTCCAAAGGGCTTATGGGCAGGACAAGTGACAATTTTATGGCAGCCTAACAATTTCCTCTCTTCAAGGAAAGGAAGCCACAGTCCGGTTCCTGTTTCAACAAGCCTCCCAAACTAAGCAACCGTAGGTAAGTTTTTTAATTTTAATTTCATACGCAGAGCAAAAAAGGAAACCGTGCCCAGGTGTCACATTGCCCCAGATAAACTAGATTTATAGATCAATTCTATCTTGATTCCAGACAAGAAAATTACTTTGCACGGGCGCGCGCGCTTAAACACACACACACACACACACACACACACACAATGCCACACTGACAATCTTCACTAAGAACACTTCCCCCACCCTTTTTTTTTTTTTTGAAAGCTCAGCAATAGCACCATTATTATTATTCCCACCAGTCTTGGCTGAATCAATAACCTCGCTTAATGGACACTTCCAACAGGAAGTGATAAATGGGCCTTTAAATCGTAGCTTCTTTTTCGAAAAGAAAAAAAGAAAGAAAGCAAGCAAGAAATGACGCTCACGGATTTTGAACAAGCCCTTTCCCACTCTTAAACTCCTGGGGATGTATTGCCAGTCGCCAACTGAAACGGTCCCATTTGATTCAGGGGATTGGCCAGGCACCTCTGCCCAAGCACAGTGTCAACAGAAGCCTGTTATTATGCCACGTTACACGGGAGATCTGAGAGGTTTATTGCCCAGGAATGCTTGGCATCCCTTTTAAACCCACAGCTCCCAACTCCCCTCCTTTACAAAGGCCTAAATCCCTTGTGTTTATTTGAATAGAAGCTGGCAAGATAATTAAACATCCCATTCAAACATCCTGTTTGAAATATTAAACAGTAATTAGCTTCCTAAATTTTTCCCCCTCCCCTCTTGGCTTGGCGGAGGGAAGGAGGCCCCCTTAACAGCTTGCCTTCATCCAAAGGCTTCTCTGTGCGACAACTTGTGCTTTTTTTTTTCCCACGTGAAAGTTGATGGCTGCCATTCTCCTTCTTTGCCCACAGCAACTGCTTATCGCACAGAAATGGCAACTAATTTGAGTGACCTCTCTAAATGAAGGTTCAAACAGAAATGTCTTTCAGAAGTATCCGGGTCAACAGCCCTCGGTAACCCACGATGTCTATTCTTGGACCAGCAGCATCAAAACAGCCTTGTATAAATAGAAACAGTTTCTATTATCACGGCCTGTTGCCCCAGGCCCCGCCACTCAGCACCTCCCTTCGCGCTGAAATATTCCCCTGAAATTCAGCTTTGAACAAAGGAGGAGGTCTCTTAACTGGATGTAGAACCTGTCTTACAATGATTAGTTTTGATCTTTCCAGAATGTGGAAAACTTGATTTCTTCTTTCTTGTGACTCCTATGGGTGGGCAGCAAGTAGAAGTTCCAGAAATTATTCCTGTTTTCCCTTCCCAGGGAATGGATCACTTGATTCTCTGGCAGCCAACCTTCATTCAGAGAGGGCTGATAAGAAGGCGAGGTGGTTGCCCAATTGATCCAACTGTCACTTTTAATTGTATCTGTTAACTTGGACCATACTCCTTGCCGTGTGTATCAGGAGAGTCATATGGAGTGAGTTTCTTCTTAGTATAACTGTAGAAAAGCTTCAAAATGAGGGACGTGCAGGATTTCAGGATTTCGATGAATCCTGAATTTTGAGGCAAAGCATGTTTACCTCAGATGGATCTTTCAGAACCCCAGAAATAAATGGAATGGAATGGAACGGAACAAAATAGAATAGTACTTATTTCGTCTAGTGTGATTGGACACACGAGGAATTTGTCTCTGATGCATAAACTCTCAGTGTGCATACAAACAACAAAGTGATAGGTCGTAGATCATAAATCATAGCTACAATCATTAATCATAAGACACAAACAACAAGTGATAAATCATAAGATACCAATAGGAGAAAGTAATAGGAAAGATGAGAAGGATAATAGCAATACAGCTTACTACTTGGGTAAATATTTTTAGGCCTAAATCACTGCTGTGGGAATTAGGTGTTCAGCAGAGTGATGGCACAGGGTGGGTGGGTGATGGAAGGGACTATCTTTGTGTCTACTTGTTTTGGCATGCAACGCCCTATAGTGATATCCTGAGGGAGAACTTGAAACAATTTATATCCAGGATGTGAGGCAGTGGTGGGTTTCAAACATTGTTCGAACCTACTCTGTGGGTGTGGCCTCCTTTGTGGGAGTGGCTTGCCACCCATGTGACCGGATGGGAGTGGCTTGCCACCCATGTGACCGGATATGAAGATGCCAACGACACTTGTCAGAACCATCTTAAATTACCTCACACACAGCACTGGCATGCATAAGAATATGATGTAAACTTGTTTTTTTAAAGGCATCTTTGGTTTGCGTTAAAACAACTTCAACACACGCAATGTTCTGATTGCACCACAAACGCAGTAGTCATCCTTACCTTTCACAGAGGCACCGAGTTTTATAAATAGGAGCATGATAGTGTAGAATAATCATATCCAAGGACCAGTGGTGGGTTTCAAAAAATTTTGGAACCTCTTCTGTAGGTGTGGCCTGCTTTCCGGGTCCACTGGTGGAACCTCTTCTAACCAGTTCGGTAGATTTGATGAACCGGTTCTACCGAATAGGTGCGAACTGGTAGGAACCCACCTCTGATGTGAGGGTTCTCTAGATATTTTCTCATCCCCCTTTGTAGGATGAATGTAAGACCATCACAAATTGTCTTCACTTTATGCAATGACATTACCATTTAGCAATTTTGGATGCTACAAGTAAAAATCTTCTTAGGAAAAGACCTGTCTCTGGCGAGAAGGAAACCATGGATAGTCTTGAATTTCAGGCAGTAACTAGCAAGCATTCCTTGCAATCCAGTGAGCTAAACTATTGCATACAAAGCGATGCTTATTTTTAGATTTAAAACAACAGCAGAAGGACAACAACACAGCAGGCAGTTTATATTTTGGGTAGGTGAGACCTCTTTCCCTGGACTGAAAAGAGTGGTCCTACAGTTTGATTGGCCGTGTGCTAAGTCACCAAATCCTCTGGGCATCACTTATCTCAATTTGGCACTAATCTACCAGCTATTCTGTAACACCTAATTGAAAAACTCCTGAAAAACCATATGACATTTTTTTTTCCTGCATTCGATTCAGGAGAGACAGATAATTGAAAAGAATAAATACTGCAAGTTCATTTTTTTAATATTTGCAAAACAGAAAAGCTATCCTTCTTTGTCAATCTGAAAATCGGCATGGGCATTCTCTATCCTAAATCCTACTATCACTAAAAATGTTGGCATATCTTATCCAAAGCATTAAATGTATAGGCATTTTCCCCCCAAAAGCAAGCAAAACAGATTTTAAAGAAACCTAATCTAAAAAGTCTTTATTTCTATAAATAAATCCTCTTACGAATCACCCCTTCATCAAATTTTAGTTTGGTTTGCTTATTTATTTCAAATATGATTCTTCTGGATTAGCTAATGAGCTGAACAAAATTCCATTATAGTGGAACTATGGATGTTAATATATAAGAAGTATATATATATGTAAATAAATAAATAAACAAATCATAACATAAGGGATCTAATTCAGAAAATCCATATTTCAGTCCAGTACAAATCTGGATTCAGCTTTCTATCTGAATGTTGTAACTGACACATAAATATAGTCTAACCATATTGATAGGGACTGTATTTCCATTTCAATCAATATAAAGATGATCATTACAGTGTCCAATATCCAATATTTCATCAAATCATGTTTTGTATGCTAGGCCTATCCATTAACAATCGACTTGCCATATGTATATCTTATAAAGGAACTAAGCACAAAAATATCTCAGTGGCTTGATTTTCTATAATTTGACTGCATGTTGTGTGCTAACTTAACAAACCACATGCCAAATAGTTGGGTTCTGCTGTAAGACATGAAGTTCTCTTGACCAATTCAGTCATCTTTTTCTCGAGTCACATCTCTCAGTGTAGAATGAGAAACTGTGAATCAAGCATTTCTTTAAAAAGAAGAAAATAGCTTACAATATGAAAGCAAAATACTCATTGCAATAAAAGTGTAATATTCACTTTCCAGATAAGCCAAATAAAAACAACCCTTCTCTTTGTAAGACCACCACCACAACAACAAAAAAACAAATCAGCAAAAATTATGTATAAATGCAATTGAAAATTCACCCTATAATATATTGCTATGCATCCAAGGTTGTAGTCCTCCAAAGTTGGGAAAGCTTGTGATGAGACAGAATTGAGATGTCAAAGAAATATTCTTGAAGAACATTTCACTCTTCTTCTTTTTTTATCCTGCTGCCTGCAAAGGAGTAAGAAAATGTTTGAAAGAGGCCAAATGAAAGAAATGGTGCCATTAGGACAAAATAAATATGAGTTGTGAGCTTCTTATAACTTTCTACCTATTCAATTGGTGGAGATTTGCAGCCTGCGTTGGTTTTAAAAAGAAGCTTTGAAATGATGGCACAACTAAAGGTTACACAATAAAAATAAGGTGAAGTATAGAGAAACATATTTCAGGAGCTCTGAAAATCTCTTTCCTCCCCCCTTCCTTTCCCACTCCCCCCAAAAAAAATTCAACATTGCCACTGAACCACTAAGATCTTGGGGTTATTTACATTTTTTTTTTACAAGATTAAATGTATGTGCCATTCTTCAAAACCCAGTTTTCCAAGGAGAGCGTTGGGGGCGGAGAGGGAACTTTCTGTCACAGAGTCAACATGGGAAGAATAAGAACTCATGACTCAACCATCTGCTGGTGAAAAAATTACTAGAAAGGATGGCATTTATCTGGAATGCGATGACCTTCGGGTCAGGCTAAAAGGGTGCCCTTTTCAAGAAGTGCCTCTGTTAGCACTATTAGCAGGACAGCATTCATAAAAATGCTCTGCAGACACTAGTCTCCTGTTTGCTAATACTAGTTTGATCCTTCCGTTGAGTGGTAGCAGATGTCAGGTTGGCCTCTGCAGAGGAGAAGGAACCCATGGCATAGAGGTCTCAGAGCGAACGGGGAGAGGGTGAGGGCTTGGGTTTTATTTTAAGTGTAACTGATTGTGTTTCATACAGTTCTGCCCCAAGGAATTGTTTTCTGTCAAGAATCTCAAGTGTGAAAAGGTTAGGCTGAAGAATCTGATAAAAAGATTTCACCGAAGCATTGCTTGTGACAATACTAAGCTGTAGCTTTGTACATCCAATTACAAAGAGACCGAGTTCAGACTCTTGAAGAGAAGAGTTCAGATGCCTTTAAAGGCTCCATGCACTCCCAGTATCAGTGTGTAAGAAACAAGAGCAAGGGGTGGGATTCAACTGGTTCGGACCAGTTTGGGTGAACTGGATGCTAATTTTCCATCCGGTTCGCCAAACTGGTTGTTGCAAGGACTGGATATCCCCGCCAGTGGTGGGATTCAGCCAGTTCGCACCACTTAGGGAGAACCAATTGGTAACTTTTTAAGCAGTTTGGTGAACTGGTTGTTGGAAGAAATTATTAGGACCGGTTGTTAAATTATTTGAATCCCACCACTGAGCCCCGCCCACCCCACCATGCTACCCCCATGAGTCTCCATTCAGCCCGTTCAGGGAAGTACAGGGCCCATGCGGAGGCTCTGGGAGGGCGACAAACCGGCCTACTGGAAGTTCCAGAAATCCGGAAACAGTCCCATTTCTGGCTTCCAGAGGGCCTCCAGAGCCCGGGGGAGGCTGTTGCCACCCTTCTGGCAGCTCAGGGAAAGCCTCTGGAGCCTGGGGAGGGTAAAAACAGGCCTACTGGAAGTTCTAGAAGTCTGGAAATGGACCCATTTCTGGCTTCTGAAGGGCCTCCAGAGCCCAGGGGAGGCTGTTTTTCCCCTCCCGGAGGCTCAAAGAAAATCTCCGGAGCCTTGGGATGGTGAAAATGCCCCCTGATGTGAGGAAGCTAAGTAGGCCACGCCCACCCAGTAAAACACTGCTGTGGGAATTAGGTGTTCAGCAGAGTGATGGTACGGGGTGGGAGGGTGGAGGAAGGACTATCTTTGTGTCTAGTTGTTTTGGCATGCAACAATGCCTATAGCAATATCCTGAGGGAGAACTTGAAACAATTTATATCCAGGATGTGAGGCAGTGGTGGATTTCAAAAATTGTTCGAACCTACTCTGTGGGTGTGGCCTCCTTTGTGGGAGTGGCTTGCTGCCCATGTTACCGGATGGGAGTGGCTTGCCACCCATGTGACCAGATATGAAGATGCCGACGACACTTGTCAGAACCACCTTAAATTACCTCACACACAGCACTGGCATGCATAAGAATATGATGTAAACTTGTTTTTTAAAAGGCATCTTTGGTTTGCGTTAAAACAACTTCAACACACGCAATGTTCTGATTGCACCACAAACGCAGTAGTCATCCTTACCTTTCACAGAGGCACTGAGTTTTATAAATATGAGCATGATATTGTAGAATAATCATATCCAAGGACCAGTGGTGGGATTCAAAAAAATTTGGAACCTCTTCTATAGGTGTGGCCTGCTTTCCGGGTCCACTGGTGGAACCTCTTCTAGCCAGTTCAGTAGATTTGACGAACCGGTTCTCCCGAATAGGTGCGAACTGGTAGGAACCCACCTCTGGCCTAAGCCTAATTTAGGCTACTCTGTCAGGTCTTTCCACAGCATTCTTTCTAGCCTGATGTCCAGGCCTGGCATTTCGGGAGCTACAATCCCAACCGAACTGAAGGGAACCATGCTAAATCACCCCATTTCATTGGGTTCTCTGTCCCCCAACCCCACTTTAAAGATTCAGCAGTGTCAGCACTCTAATCATGCCTCTCTTTTTGATGGGAGGACAGCCATATTTAGCCATTCAAGGATCCTAATCAAAGAATGATGTTCGTGTTTGATAATGAGGTAAAATATTGCTATTACTCTTACATTCTGCTAGGCCCGTTGCCCGTATCCTTGATAGCCGTGACTGAAATGCTATGATTAAATGAATGGTGAAGTTAAAATTTATTACGCTATAAAATCATGAGAAATTTTGATTAAGTGCGTAAATATGGTCCACTAAGAATCAAATAGAAAGACTGCTCAGATCAAATCCTCTCTCCGCAGATGAAGTCATTTCAATTATTCATGGCTTTTAATACTATATTATTCGCCCCTTGGTATCTCAAATGACTAAGTCAACATCTCCTGAAATTAAATCAGAGATGTTACAGTAATCATTACCAGTTATATGAAAGAAAATGTATAAATGTCAACTGCTTTTTTTCCCCCTCAGTCAGTAAACAAACAGCTTGATCATCCAAACAGGATTCATTACTCAGCTCTTACTGACTTCAAGAAGTAATTGCCATAAGATGCTACCATTCATCATTTATCTCCTTACTCCTCTGGAAGGGAAAGTAGCTAAGAAAGGAGTAAAAATTATCTAGGTCTTTTAATAGCAATAGCAATAGCAGTTAGACTTATATACCGCTTCATAGGGCTTTCAGCCCTCTCTAAGCGGTTTACAGAGTCAGCATATTGCCCCCAACAATCCGGGTCCTCATTTCACCCACCTCGGAAGGATGGAAGGCTGAGTCAACCTTGAGCCGGTGAGATTTGAACCGCTGAACTGCAGATAACAGTCAGCTGAAGTGGCCTGCAGTACTGCACCCTAACCACTGCGCCACCTCGGCTCATTTTAAGAGAGTAAACGATGACCTGAGGTTTATCTTCACACAGGGGTGACCAAGGTTTTGTGGGTGTCGTAGCCCATGACAGGAAGAAGCAGATGGCCTTGGTTTATCTTTATTAAAATGTTCTGAGTCCAACAGCAACTACTTTATTGTTGCCTCTTTTAGGTATATTCAGTTTCTTCCCGTTCTTAAAATTGAATCCATGGCCTCCAGGATTCCTTCTTGCAGCAAACGTTGAGCAAAAAAGGTGACTAGCCACAGCAACCATCTTCTGAGGAACCACCTGAGTCCCTTCAACCCACAAACTGAAACATAACAATTTTTATAAGTTCAGAGAGTGTCTCGGCAACCATCAATGGATCTAACCCAGCTCAGTGGTGGGATTCAAATGATTTAACAACCGGTTCTCTGCCCTAATGACCATCTGGGTAGGTGGGGCTCGGTGGTCATGTGACTGGGTGGGCGTGGCCAACTCAAGGTCACTCAGGTCGATGGGCGCTTCGCCTTAGCTGTTACAATGTCATAAGGGTTAACCAGAGAGGCAGTTTCTGTAAGCAGGTCAATAAAGATTAGGCTAGAAACAACACCAGAATGTTTCCTTCCTGCCTTCCTTAAAGGATTAGCCCTGTAAAGTGGGGGGAAACAAAAGGAGATTTCTTCCAACAATCAGTTCTCCGAACTACTTAGAAAGTTACCAACCAGTTCTCACGAATAGGTGCTAACTAGCTGAATCCCACCACTGACCCAGCTGTAGCATCCAGGAACAGATCCACACTCTTTACTGACCCATTGCTAGTAAAGTTCACTGACCTTCCTGAATGTAGGGACAAATTACCTCATCATCCTCTCAATGCCATCCCAAAGGCAAATGCACACTATTGTGTGTGTGTGTCTGTGTGTGTATGTATGTATTCACTGCCTGTGTTATTTATATAAATAAATCAAGGGAGATAATACACCTAATACTCTGTAGTGAAATTCATTTTTTTTACTACCGATTCTGTGGGCGTGGCTTGCTGGGCGTGGCAGGGGAAAGATACTGCAAAATCCCCATTCCCTCCCCACTCCTGGGGGAAGGATATTGCAAAAATTCCCATTCCCTCCCCACTCTGGGGCCAGCCAGAGCTGGTATTTGCCAGTTCTCTGAACTACTCAAATTTTTCACTACCAGTTCTCCAGAGCCCATCAGAACCTGCTGAATTTCACCCCGCTAATACTCCTTCTTCCTATTTTTACCCACAGCAACAACCCTTAGATGGGTTGTGCTGAGAAAGAATGACTGGCTCACTCGGATTTCGTGCTGTTGTCCAAAATAAAAGTGCATGCAAATCTACTTCCTACAGGAAGTGTCCTTTATAATCAGTTCCAAAATCTTATTCTCTTCTATCTGGACCTTTAATCTGTATTATAACTTTGTAGGATGAAACTCTTATTCAGCTTTTTGCTGTTTATTTCGCTGTCTATTAAACTCATAATTAAATTTTTCTTTCCTGAAAGATTGAAGGAAAGCTCACTTGCCATTTTGAGACCTGTCAGTCTGAAGTTCTCTAGTAATTTAAAAGCAGTTAACAAAGCAATTTCTGAACATGATGAGAATAGGAAGTTTGCAAACTTGGTGTCCTTTAAAAGGTTCCCACGGCAGTTGCGACCAAGATGGCTGGTTCTCTTGTCTCCCAGTGCACAATATCCACTGGAAATTGCTGTCCTGTGATTTCCTCATGAGAAGCAACCGCGTGTGGGTCCTTTCCCATTTTTTTCCTTTTCCTGAGAGTTTCTAGCTGGCTCTTCATCACAGTCATCAACTCCACTTATTGTGGTTCTGTGTGGATGACCTTGGGGGACAAAGTCAGAGAGAAGCTGTGTAGGAAACAATCAGACAAGAGAAGGAAAAGTACTCAATGGTTAGAGAAAGAAACTTAGGTGGGACCTGCCTTAATTGATCAGGCTGGTAGTAGGAAGTTCAGACTTGCAAGATTTTGTTAATTTAGCCTTATACTAAGGTAGATCTACCTCATCTAGTTGCATTTCCTGTCTGGTTGGCTTGAGAGTTTCTGAAGTAAACCATCTTAAGCACTCCAGTCTTGGATCCATCCTAATATCAATCACATTGTTGATGGCGTCTAAAACAAGCCATTAAGACCTGGCATTTTTCATGGCTATGGCCCAAGTTGAGTATCATCCCCTTTTGCTTGCTTAATTATTCCAGTTTTATCTTTCAAATTTTATACATCAGACTGGTCTTTTTCTTTTTATGGTTGGATGGTTTTCTTGGTTTGTTGCTTGTTTCTGTTGTACCCTACCTGTAGTCTCAGTGTTTGAGTTAGTTGACCCTATCAAGCCATGAAATAAAGAAGCAAACAAACAAAAAAACTCTCCAGTGACTGTACTTTTTTTTAATTGTCAGTTATTAGATATTTTTTTAAAAAAATAATAATTTTGCCATTTTTCAGTTTCTTAAATCCATGAACTCTACTCAATCACAGAAGATCATGCTGCATTCAACCTTTACATCTCCCAATGGGCATCTTTTTGGTTTCTGTCTATCTGGATGGTGCTTGTTCCCCTTGCTTTCCCACCACTGCGCATAGCTCTGGAAAGCTCCACTCCCTGCCTTCCCTTCCCTTCCTTTCCCTTCCCTTCCCTTCCCTTCCCTTCCTTTCCTTTCCTTTCTTTTCCCCGTGGCACGACAAAACCGCGGTCCACTAAAGCGCGCCCGATTAAAGCGCGTCGCTGACGTCATCAGCAGCGCGACAAATACGACCGTGGAGAAAAAAGGGCACTTTAAAAAGCGCTTTTAAAGCAAGCCGATTCACGTTAAGGTAAGGGTTAGGGTTAGGGTTAGGGTTAGGGTTAGGGTTAGGGTTAGGGTTAGGGTTAGGGTTAGGGTTAGGTTAAGGGTTAGCGTTAGGGTTAGGGTTAGCGTTAAGTTAGGGTTAGGGTTAGGGTTAGGGTTAGGTTAAGGGTTAGCGTTAGGTTTAGCGTTAGGTTAAGGGTTAGGTTTAGGGTTAGGTTTAGGGTTAGGTTTAGGGTTAGGTTTAGGGTTAGGTTTGGGGGGGTTAGGTTTAGGTTTACGCGTTAATTTTAACTTTACCGCTCACAGTGTGCTCTTTTCGTCACGCTGTGATGACGTCAGGTACGCGCTTTTGTTGAGCGAGCTTTAGTCTACTGCGGTTTTGTGGTGGAACCCTTTTCCCTTCCCTTCCTTTCTTTTCCTTTCCTTTCCTTTCCCTTCCCTTCCTTTCCTTTCCTTTCCTTTCCTTTCCCTTCCCTTCGTTTATTTTAAAGAGAACAGCAACAACTTTAGATTACAACGTGGCAACAGTTGCCAAGTTTCTGTGAAACTGAAAGATCAATACAAACTTTCCATGGACCTATAAAAGGGGATTAAAAAAAGAGAACAACCTGTTCTGTATGGCTTTGATTATTGTAGCTTCGCAGCTACAATGGTACCACAAGGGAAGAAAAGAAAGACACCGAGAGAAAGAAGAAAAAAACTTTGTCAATGTCAAGAGAGACAACGTGGAAAGGAATGTATACGAAGGCATTCGCTTGTGCAAACATTTAGGAAAGGAAAAGGAAGACACAGGGAAAGATACAAGCAATCCCTAAAATGAAAGGCAGGCATTGGTGGACTGGTTGTCATAGAAGCTCCCCAACCACTTTAACTTTCCTTACATAGATGAGAAGAACAAGAATCAGGGATACTCTCAGTCATATCCAGAGTGAGCCTCAGCCCATCCTCAAACCAGGGGTGAAATTCAGCAGGTTCGGACAGGTTCTGGAGAACCGGTAGAGGATGTTTTGAGTAGTTCAGAAAACCAGCAAATGCCACCTCTGGCTGGCCCCAGAGTGGGATGGGACAGTGGTGGGTTTCAAAAAATTTGAAACCTCCCCCCTCTCTCTCTTTCCTTCCTTTTGTCTCTCTGTCCCTTTTTTCTTTTTTTTCTTTCATCTCTCTCTCACTCTTTTTCTTTCTTTTTTCTTTTTTTATTGATTTATTTCTTCCTTTCTTTCTCTTTCTCTCTCTCTGTGTGTCAGTCCATCTCTCTCTCTCTCTCTCTCTCTCTCTCTCTCTCTCTCTCTCTGTGTGTGTGTGTGTGTGTGTGTGTGTGTGTCAGTGGTGGGTTTCAAAAATTTTGGAACCTCTTCTAACCGGTTCGGTAGATTTGACGAACCGGTTCTACCGAATAGGTTCAAACTGGTAGGAACCCACCTCTGGGATGGGAATGGAGATTTTTCAGTATCCTTCCCCTGCCACGCCCACCAAGCCATGCCCCCTACCAAGCCACACCCACAGAACCGGTAGTAAAAAAAAATGAATTTTACCACTGCCTCAGACTGAAATCATTCCAGTCTGGATTGGAAGGTCTGAAGGTCGCTTAAGAAACACCTGGAAGCAGCATGGAACACCAGTAGCTTTAGTTGCCGTGTAGAAGTGCCCCAGGTCATTTTTGATACAAGCGATTTCATCTCCCCCCCCCTTTCCCCTTCCACAAATTAGTAAAAAATGTCACAGTGTGTCCCCATGGGCTCTTACAGTGAATAACGCCGTCCCCACAAAATGTAGGCTAGTTTTATACAACTGCTCTACATGGGGCTGCCCTTGAAGAGTATTCGGCGACTTCAGCTGGTCCAGAATGCAGCCGCGCGAGCGATCGTGGGTGCCCCTCAATTCACCCACGTAACACCTATCCTCCGCGAGCTGCACTGGCTGCCTGTTGATCTCCGGGTGCGCTTCAAGGTGCTAGTTGTCACCTACAAAGCCCTGCATGGTATTGGATCTGGGTACTTGAGAGACCGCCTACTGCCAATTACCTCCACTAGGCCAATAAGATCCCATAGATTAGGCCTCCTCCGAATTCCATCGGCCGGCCAATGTCGACTGGCAACTACCCGGAGGAGAGCCTTCTCGGTGGCTGCTCCGACCCTCTGGAATGAACTCCCCGTGGGGATTCGCACCCTCACCACCCTCCAGGCCTTCTGCATAGCCCTTAAAAGCTGGCTGTTCCAACAGGCCTGGGGCTAGAGATTTGTAACCCCACTCGAATGGTATGACTGTTGTGTTTTTAACGATGTATGGTTTTATGTTTGTAACTTGTCTGTCTTTCCCCTCCCTCCAATTGTGAGCTGCCCTGAGTCCCCCCAGGGAAAAGGGCGGCATACAAATAAAGTATAAACTAAAAAAAAAAAAAAAAACTAAAACTGTCTTATCTTCCCCCAGGGAAGGACTAGAGATTTCCTGACAGAAATGCCAGTTTCCCACTTTCAGAACTATACCTTGCCATGTTTCTCAAGAAAGAGAATAACTGTAATATTCTTATGGAGCCCACTAAGATCCAACACGTGCCACTCAAAGGATTCTGCACAAAAGCCCAAAAGCTGTAACACCACCTGTTTTCTCCCCAGGGAGAATGATGGAATAGAATTATTAAAAAGTTCTATACTGTGAATGAAAGGATGGAAGAGAAATAGTCAGGATTTTGGATGCAAACTGCAGAAACCCAGCCAATTTTGTTGGCCATGAACCATATTGGACGTGAAGCCTTGTTTAACACAAAGGTCCAGCCAAGAAGTAACTATCTTGGCTTGCTAAATTATAGGGTGTGGGGATAAGACAAAAATGGAGTATGCTTTCTTTAGTAGGTAGTTTGGGTTATATACCTAAATCCCTTAAATTGTTAACGGCTCCCACAAACCATTTAAAATAAATCGGAAACTGACCCGAAATGCAAGCTAGTTGGAAGCACTTTAACCAATCTAACGATTAAATACAATTGATTTTAACCAGAATTCCAATGTCTGAACCATTTCTTAGCATTCAATTTAACTTATTTGAATAGAAGGCCTTTCCCCCCCCCTAAATTGCAGACGAAAATCCTCACTGCCTTCAACAGCCAACAGAGCCACTGGCACATCCACGAAGTGCCAAGTTGGAAATCTCTCCAGATTCCGCTTTGAATCTAGAGAGATCCCGGGAGCTCTATGAACTCACTTCCACCATCACATGCCCTGAATTCTTTGCAGATAACACTGATAACTTCTCTATATGATTATCCCCCCCCCCTGTTTCATCTTAAATGTGATTCTGAGTTCTCATCAATAAACCTAAATTCTAGGCATTTATGCTCTAAATAAACCACAGAGACCAGGGGTAAAATCCAGCAGGTTCTGACAGGTTCTGGAGAACCGGTAGCGGACATTCTGAGTAGATCAGAGAATTGGCAAATGCCACCTCTGGCTGGCCCCAGAGTGGGGTGGGTTGGCCTTTGCCCAAGTTCGTCTGGTTTAGGTTTAGGCTTAGGTTTCATTTTATTTATATGCCGCCCTATTCCCTGCGGGACTCAGGGCGGCGCACAAACCCAAGGAGGGAAAGGGAAACACAAAAACTACAAGTACAAGGCATTTAAAAACAACCAACAGCCACACGATTCGAGAGGGGAAGGGAACTCATCAAGCCCAGGCCTGCCAACACAGCCAGGTTTTAATGGCTTTTCGGAAGGCCTGGAGAGAGGTGAGGGTCCGAATCTCTGTGGGGAGCTCGTTCCAAAGGGCCGGAGCTGCCACAGAGAAGGCCCTCCCCCGGGTAATAGCCAGATGACATTGGCTGGTAGACGGAACCCGGAGGAGGCCTGCCCTGTGTGATCTAATGGGTCTTTGGGAGGTAATTGGCAGCAGGCAGTCTCTTAAGTACCCAGGTCCAATACCATGAAGGGCTTTATAAGTGACGACTAGCACCTTGAAGCGTATCTGGAGACCAATCGGTAACCAGTGCAGCTCGCAGAGGATAGGTGTAACGTGAGTGTACTGAGGTGCACCCACGATCGCTCGCGCGGCTGGTGCATCAATTGCAGCCCTATTTGGACCGGGAGGCACTTCTAATGGTCACTCACGCCCTTGTCACCTCAAGGCTGGATTATTGCAACGCGCTCTACATGGGGCTACCCTTGAAAAGCATCCGGAGACTGCAGTTAGTTCAGAATGTGGCCGCGCGAGCGATATTGGGTGTGCCGAGGTACTCCCACGTTACACCTGTCCTCCATGAGCTACACTGGCTACCAATTGGTCTCCGGACTCAAGTCAAGGTGTTGGTTATCACATTTAAAGCCCTACATGGCTTAGGGCCAGGGTACCTTTGAGACCGCCTGCTGCCACATACCTCCCAGCGGCCAGTAAGATCCCATAGATTGGGCCTCCTTCAGATACCATCAGCCAAACAGTATCAGCTGGTGGGCCCTCGGAGGAGAGCCTTCTCTGTGGCTGCTCCGACTCTCTGGAACCAGCTACCCCCAGAGATCCGGACCATACCCACTCTCATGGCCTTCAGGAAAGCTGTAAAAACCTGGCTGTTTCGGCAGGCCTAGGGCTGTTGACCTCACTGTTGAGGTCCAACCCCGACTAGAATGAATGTATGAGAGTGTTTGTTGTTTTTAAACTGTTTTCTTTTTATCGTTATGTGTTTTTTTCTTCTTATATTTTTTTGTAAGCCGCCCGGAGTCCTTCGGGATTGGGCAGCATATAAATATACTTAATAAATAAATAAATAAATAATAAATAAAGATTTTGCAGTATTCTTCCCCTGCCATGCCCACCAAGCCACGCCACACCCACCAAGGCACGCCCACAGAACCGGTAGTAAAAAAAACCTGAATTTCACCACTGTCAGAGACTAATTGGGGCAGAGGAACAAACAGGACAGGATCAAGAAAATGTGGTAACGCAGTAAATGAATCTCCCAGCTTATAGGTCCCAAGTTTCTTTTCTTTGAGCATGGACAGAGTGCCTTTACCGCAGGAAGAAGCCGAGGTATGCCCTCCGTGCCTTGAAAAAGGAAACAGGATTTCCAGTTCAGAGGTAACAGAGCCAGACTGAGCTAAGAATGTCTCGTTTTAGAATCCAGCCCCTGGTTCCTGTCATTTTGACCCCCCACTTAAAATGCACAGGCATTCACTGGCAAGAATAATACAAAGGAAATGAGCCGGGGAGGTGAGGGAAGGGTACGTAATTAAGAAACATAAATAAACAGCATTATTATGGTTGAGGGTGTCTGGCTGGTCTATAAACTGAAATATAGACTGTTTCCTCTAAGGCACTCCGCAGGTGGGGGAAGCTGAGCTGTTTCTAGCGCACAAAAGAGGAAAAGGAAGGGAAAACTTCACTCTGTGTGTGTGGGGGGGGGATGGTCCCACCCTGCATTATCTTTGAAATGGCCCAGGCTCAACCCTTTGATCTGGCCCTTCAGAGGTTCCTGCTTCTTTTGGCAGCCTATTAGGAAGCAGCTCCTCTCCCTTCATATGTCTTTCTTTTTGGGAAGAAGCCAGATTTTTATGGCAATGTATATTATCCGCCAGGATGTTATGTAAACTTCCACAAGCTCAAGCTTGGGCTTTGTGTGTGTGTGTGTGTGTATACATTACACGTATGCGTACATTCTTCTCTGAAACTAGGGGGAAAAAAAGTCTAGTGGAAAAACATCGGAGCAATAAAACCAATGACATTAAAGCGGATTTTTGGGGAGCCTTTTAGATTGTCAGATGGGAGGTGGGATCTTAACTTGATTAAGCCAATAAGAAATATCAAGGTGATCCCTTAGCACAGGGGTGTCGAACTCGATTTCATTGAGGGCTGCATGAGGGTTGTGTTTCACCTCGGGGGGGGGGGAGTGGGAGTGGCCATGGTGCAGTGGTGGGTTTCAAAAATTGTTCGAACCTACTCTGTGGGTGTGGCCTCCTTTGTGGGAGTGGCTTGCCACCCATGTGACCGGATGGGAGTGGCTTGCCGCCCATGTGACCGGATATGAAGATGCCGACGACACTTGTCAGAACCACCTTAAATTACCTCACACACAGCACTGGCATGCATAAGAATAGGATGTAAACTTGTTTTTTAAAAGGCATCTTTGGTTTGCGTTAAAACAACTTCAACACACGCAATGTTCTGATTGCACTACAAACGCAGTAGTCATCCTTACCTTTCACAGAGGCACTGAGTTTTATAAATAGGAGCATGAGAGTGTAGAATAATCATATCCAAGGACCAGTGGTGGGTTTCAAAAAAGTTTGGAACCTCTTCTGTAAGTGTGGCCTGCTTTCCGGGTCCACTGGTGGAACCTCTTCTAACCAGTTTGGTAGATTTGACGAACCGGTTCTACCAAATAGGTGCGAACTGGTAGGAACCCACCTCAGCGAGCGGGATAAATCTGCAGCCTAGTGAATTGTGTGCTGCTTATTCTGCAATCCAGCTTCAAGGTCCCTGCTTTTCAAACAAATGATTGATGGTCTTTAAATCCGATTCAGACCAGACAGCTCTTCAAATTGTTTTAAGTTTCAGTTTCAGTTGATTTAAGTTCAAATTTCAGCTCAAAACAGTACAACTCAGTACAACGCACAAATTAAAACATATAGACCAATAAACTTAATTATATCATTAGAGTTAAAACTACTGCACATCTTCTTGTGTAGTTGGGGAGCTAGATAGCAGAATATTGCAACCTGAAATATTATTTCCTGCTGGGGTTCTTTCCCCCCCCCCCCAGGGGTGGGTTTCAACCGGTTCGCGGCGGTCCCTGCGAACCGGTTGGTCGGCGAACCCGGAAGTAAGTAACGCGCTTTTTACCCGGTTTTGACGAGTTCTGCGCTTCCACGCATGCGCAGGACACATACAGCGCCTGCGTGATCCTCCAGGAGCAGCTGGAGCATCGCACAGACGCTAGTACGCATGCGCGTGCTGCGCACGCCGCGCGCATGCACGAGGACGCCGCCGGCCCCGTTCCAACCGAACCGGTTGGAACGAGGCGAGAAACCCACCCCTGTCCCCGCCCAAATCAAATTGGAAAGAAAAGCAAACTCTTCAAACAGAAGACTGTCCTCTGTGAAGTTAAGCGTGCTTTGGGCTCAGCGGTGGATTTCATAAGATCACCCATTTCCGTCACTGAACTGCTCACATCTGTTGTCTACAACTCAGATCATTTTTATGTTGAATGAGAAATACTTCTAAATGTGATTGAAGCTCTGCTCATTTTTATGCGCATCACACATTGCACCCTTGTGGCTTCCATCTCAACATTTTTTATTTATTTTTTACTATACTCTGAGGACACTTTTGTTGGAAGAGGAAAAAATGGATGTCTGCAATTTGTTTCTGTGCTGGATTATTCTTGCTTCATCTCCCCCCCCCACCTTTTAACTGCTTGACTCAGAAAAGACCACTAAGACGAAAGGTGTTTTTTTTCCACTGTGGTCTTTAATTTGTACTATATTGTTTATGTTCTAATTTTATGACATCTCAGAGAGTTCAAACAAATAAACAGGCAATGGATTAAATTTATATTACTGTGAGCATGATGCCTTCTTAGGTATATTCATAAGTAAGCTGCACAGTGTTAATTAACATGCCTTCATGACGAGACTGTTGAATTGTAAAGCCTCTCAAAAGGATAGACCCAGAGGTGGGTTCCTACCAGTTTGCACCTATTCAGTAGAACCAGTTCGTCAAATCTACCGAACCAGTTAGAAGAAGTTCCACCAGTGGACGTGGAAAGCAGGCCACACCTACAGAAGAAGTTCCAAAAAAATTTGAAACCACCACTGGTGGGTGTGTAATGTCCCGCAATTATCTATGCATTAATAATGACCTAGTAATATTTCCTTATACATTTTAGGGACCTTTCCTTACGTAATTGGTGTTTTCTTTCATACTTTTGAATTTCTAATTTCTGTTTCCGTTAGTTGGCAATTGCTAAAACCAATAGCAATAGCAATAGCAGTTAGACTTATATACCGCTTCATAGGGCTTTCAGCCCTCTCTAAGCGGTTTACAGAGTCAGCATATTGCCCCCAACAACAATCTGGGTTCTCATTTTACGAACCTCGGAAGGATGGAAGGCTGAGTCAACCCTGAGCCAGTGAGATTTGAACAGCTAAACTGCAGAACTGCAGTCAGCTGTAGCCTGCAGTGCTGCATTTAACCACTGCACCACCTCAGCTCTTAATCCCACGTGAAAAAGTATTCAAAGCCTTTTTGATTTTAATTGTCAATTTATTTATTCCTGCACATTGTAATATTTGTTCATTTACATATCTCTGTTTTTCCACTGTTGTGCAAATACAATTCCAGCAGCTGCTAACATGTGTAAAATTAAATATATATTATACTCCCTTTCAAATAGCCAACAAAATATTTCTGGTTTTAATTCCATATCTTGCTTTACGATTGCTTCTAACCACTAACTTCTGAGTAGCTACTTGGACCGACCTAAGTACTAATTCATAATTTCATATCCGGTCACATGGGTGGCAAGCCACTCCCATCCGGTCACATGGGCAGCAAGCCACTCCCACAAAGGAGGCCACACCCACAGAGTAGGTTCCAACAATTTTTGAAACCCACCACTGGATAGACAGTACACAGCTGTGTAGTTGTTGATACTTCTTATTTTCTACCTGAGCTTATATTACGTAAACAGAACATATGGGAGAAGCAAAGAGTGGTGCGAGGAAGCAAGTCCTCCAGCCGTTTGTTACCTACTAAAACACCTCACAAGAGAAAATAGAATATATGGACACATAGTTGGGAACACAGCGACAGAAAAATCTTTCTTTTACTAAGTATCCTTAGGGTTTGTTGTTGTTGTTAGTTGCAAAGTCATGTCCAACCCATCGCGACCCCATGGACAACGTTCCTCCAGGCCTTCCTGTCCTCCACCATTCTCTGGTGTCCATTTAAGCTCACGCCTACTGCTTCGTGACTCCATCCAGCCACCTCGTTCTCTGTCATCCCTTTCTTCTTTTGTCCTCAATCTTTCCCAGCTCTCCTCCTCCTCTCCTAATGAGTCCTTCCTTCTCATTAGGTGGCCAAAGTATTTGATCTGGCTCTTCTCCAGTGAGACCTTCCTTCTCATTAGATCGCCAAAGTATTTGAGTTTCACCTTCAGGATCTGGCCTCCTAAAGAGCAGTCAGTCCTCAAAATTAATAATCCATAATAAAAAGAGAACATAAATAAAAAGACAAAAACTTAAGCATAGTGTGTCATATGGAATTGAATTGCAGGCTCATAGAAGCAACGTATTAATGTTTCAAGTTTTAATTCTTCATTCCTGTAGGCATTTAAATTAAGAATATCCTTGACAGATGACTGCCTATCCTCCGCTCCATGACTTCCAATGAGGGAGAGATGACCAGCCTCCTAGGAAATTGGTTTTACCATTGAACTGTGTTGGGCATTTGTTTTCCTTATGTTCAACCTAAATCTGTCTTCCTGTCATGTATAACTATTATTCCATGCCCTCTAGAAGGATGCAGGCGAGGTCTTGACCTTCTGGGTGGCTCCCTTTCAGATATTTGGAAAGCCTCTTCCTCCTTTATCTTGAATAGGACAGGAATGGCATGCATAACCACTGCGGTCCCACTGACAGCAGTCCACATTTTTGAGCCACGGTGGCACAGTGGTTAGAGTGCAGTACTGCAGGCTACTTCTGCGGATCACTGGCTGCCAGCAGTTTGGCAGTTCAAATCTCACCAGGCTCAAGGTTGACTCAGCCTTCCCTCCTTCCGAAATGAGGACCCAGATTGTTGGGGGCAATAAGCTGACTCTGTACACTGCTTAGAGGGGGCTGTAAAAGCCCTATGAAGCGGTATATACATCTAAGTGTTGTCGCTATTGCTATTTTTGGATGGTTTCGGGTTCAAAGAAGCTTTTTTGCATTGTCACCACATTCTTTTGCCGCTCAGGAAAGACTGTCAAAACAAATGAACCGTTTGCAATCAAACAAATGAAGAGTTTGCAACGTGGAAATGTGACTCTGGAAGCATGAGACTCATTGGAAGGCCATCCTTTCTGGTGGCCCAGCGCATTTGTGATTTAAAACCAGTGGTGGGTTTCAAAAAATTTTCAAACCTACTCTGTGGGTGTGGCCTCCTTTGTGGGAGTGGCTTGCCGGCCATGTGACCTGGTGGGAGTGGCTTGTCGGCCATGTGTTTTCTTTCTTTCTTTCTTTCTTTCTTTCTTTCTTTCTTTCTCTCTCTCTCTCTCTCTCTCTCTCTCTCTCTCTTTCCTTCTTTTTGTCTCCCTGTCCCTTTTTCCTTTTTTCTTTCATCTCTCTCTCACTTTTTCTTTCTTTTTTCTTTTTTTCTTGCTTCCTTTCTTTCTCTTTCTCTTTCTTTCTCTGTGTGAGTCTGTGTGTGTGTCTGTGTGTGTGTCAGTGGTGGGTTTCAAAAATTTTTGGAACCTCTTCTGTAGGTGTGGCCTGCTTTCTGGTGGAACCTCTTCTAACCAGTTCGGTAGATTTGACGAACCGGTTCTACCGAACTGGTGCGAACTGGTAGGAACCCACCTCTGTTTAAAACACACACACTCACACACACCTTTTACACCTTGCTCACAGCCCATGAAATTTTACCCATCAGGAAAGCCCTCTATTTCAACGGCCCCATCTAAGTTTTATTTTCCCGTCTATTCTTCCCCAGATATTTTTTTTTCTAAACAGCACCTATCCTTCTGCTACAAAACTGTCTCCCCAGAGCAAAAGAGTTAATTTAAGGCCCGTTCGTTTATTTTTAGTTGCTCCAGATCTGAAGGACCCGAAAACATTTCCCTTTTCTAATAGGACCTGCCTTCCTGTGTATTGAGGCTGTCCACTGACCTTATTCCCTGCTGGAAGGTGCCACCGATCCGTGACAAAATTCCTCCAAGGCCTTTGAAAGCTAAATAGGAACCAGAAGAAAGTATTACCGTGCTGTACAACTGTTGGAAGCAGAGTTCAAGAGTTGCTTTTGGGAAGGAAGAAGTTGTTCATGAAACAAACAACTCTTTCCTGTGTTGGCTCAGAAGAAACCAATCACCCCTCTCTTGGCACAATAATAAGGTCATTACTGCTCATTTGCTGATAGCTAGGAGGGATTTCGGTCTGTAGTGGTGGTTTTGTGGCCACTGCTTTCTTTTAAGAAGAAATTTAGCCTTTTTTGGGCGGGGGGGAATGAAAAATAGCAGTTAGCAGTTAGACTTATATACCGCTTCATAGGGCTTTCAGCCCTCTCTAAGCGGTTTACAGAGTCAGCGTATTGCCCCCAACAACAATCCGGGTCCTCATTTTACCCACCTCGGAAGGATGGAAGGCTGAGTCAACCTTGAGCCGGTGAGATTTGAACCGCTGAACTGCAGATAACAGTCAGCTGAAGTGGCCTGCAGTACTGCACCCTAACCACTGCGCCACCTCTTATACTTATGCTTTAATTGAAGAAGTTGAATGATGATACAACTATGCTGTGAAATAATCTAACAATGATACAATGAAAAATTAATATAAGGTCTGGTGATATAATGTATAATGTTAAGAACGTATTACAATGATATTTCGCTGCTGATAAACAATTTTAACAAGGGAATAATTGAAAACTGGTATATATATATATATATATATATATATATATATATATATATATATATATATATATATATATATATATATATATATATATATATATGTAGTGACGTTTTGATGAAAAATGAAGGAATAAGATCTCTGTTTGAAGGTATGAAACACAAGGACAAAAAATAATAATAATAATAATGTTAACTGGATATATATTGTAGAATGAAAATGAGGTTTTTAATTATACTAGATGAAAAGTTTGAGATGGTAAATATTATTCGAGGATGTGGATGTTAAAACACTTGTAACCAAACGACATGTTGCATGTGATGATGGTTTTTTTTTCTTTTTGTGTTTTTTTTTTTAAATTTTATGTTATTGTTGTGTCTATTAAATATATAACAGAGAGATACGGGTTGTGTGTGTGTGGGGGGAAACATAGTTGGGATGGATTGCTACAGGTAGGGGAATAAGAAACGATACTAAATTATAATCTATTCAATGAAACAATGAATGTATAAGAATGATAAATGTTAAAAGACCTGTAACCAAACGACATAATGTATGTGATGATGGGCTTTGTTTTTGTTTTTTTTTTCTTTTGTTTTTTTTTTCTTTTCTTTTTCTATTGTTGTGTGTATATGTTGTCTATGTAATAAAAAAATAATATATACATATACATATACATATACATATACATATACATATACATATACATATACATATACATATACATATACATATACATATACATATACATATACATATACATATACATATACATATACATATACATATACATATACATATATATATATATATATAAGATTTTTACAACCCCTGGTAAGCCCCAATTATGAGAGGAAGCTAACTGCTTCCATCATCTGTCAATCGGCTCGTCACAAGAGTCCATCACGACAGAAACCCAATATTTTTACTGTTGCCTTTGTTATATTTGGGTAACAAAGGCAACAGTAAAAATATTGGGTTTCTGTCGTGATGGACTCTTGTGACGAGCCGATTGACAGATGATGGAAGCAGTTAGCTTCCTCCCATAATTGGGGCTTACCAGGGGTTGTAAAAATCTAATAGATACCTTTCACCCTGGCTTCGCTGATAACGGATAAGAGCCTGTGGCCTAATGGCTAAGAAGTCTGCCTAGTATGTAATATAGCCCAGGTTCAAATCCCAGTAAGGGTATGGCTAGCTGATGAGAGCTAAATAGCTTGAAATAGATCTATACTAGTCTCCCTTTATTTATTTATCAGCACAAATAAAAAATAAAACACACACACACACACACACACACACACACACAGACAGATAGATAAAGAAATTTAGCTGCTAGGGTGGGGGGGAAGGGGGAGAAGTGTAGGGAAGTAAAGCAAAGCAAGACAAGCCATAATTGAAACACATTAATGGTAATTACTTCTTTCTTTCACTCATCATTCTGTCAGACAAATCCATTACCCTGCCATCTTGGTACATCCACCAAATTGCTCTTCCCTGTGGATGTACACAGACATAAGGAAATCGCTGTAAAATATCCCTTGCCCGTTCTATTTATACTTTGGAAGGTACAGTACATCTCACCCAGAGGGAAGAATTGTGATTTTGTCATGAATCACAGGTAGCTGTAGCTGCACGGGCAAAAATTGCAACAAGATGTTGGAAGGCCTCTTTTCTCCGCTTCTGGTCATCTCCCAAATTGGTATTTTGTCAGAAAGTACAGGATTATTATTTTTTTAAAAAAAAAATAATAATCAGGTTTTTATTGCCTTAGTGAGAGGCTGACGGGAGATCCTCAGATGAGCGTCTCACTTTCTTTGGTGTATTTTTAAATATGGTCTAGAATAAATAGTTGAATTGAATTGAATTTTATTATTTATATGCCGCCCTTCTCCGGGAGGACTCAGGGCGGCGAACAATTCAAAAGGGGAAAAAGGAGAACATAAAACGAAATACAGATAATTAAAATAAGCAAGAGTCACACAACCATACAAGTCGAGAGGGGAGGGAACTCATCACCCCCAGGCCTGCCGGCAAAGCCAGGTTTTGACGGCTTTTCAGAAGGCATTTAAAAACAACCAACAGCCACACGATTCGAGAGGGGAAGGGAACTCATCAACCCCAGGCCTCCCAACACAGCCAGGTTTTAACGGCTTTTTGGAAGGCCTGGAGAGAGGTGAGGGTCTGAATCCCTGCGGGGAGTTCATTCCAGAGGGCCGGAGCTGCCACAGAGAAGGCCCTCCCCCGGGTAGTAGCCAGATGGCATTGGCTAGTAGATGGAACCCGGAGGAGGCCAACCCTGTGAGATCTAATGGGTCTGTGGGAGGTGATTGGCAGCAGGTGGTCTCTCAAGTAAATAGTTATATTGGCAGTCTATCATTATACCACCATATCAGGGGTGGGTTGCTGCCGGCATCACTGCCAGTTAACTTTGTCAACTGGATGACAAAGTCTCTACAAATGAACCCCTATAGCCAGGATGGTGAACCTACAGCTCACATGCCCGAAGTGGCATGGACAACCATGTCATCTGGCATGCGAGCCATTGCCGCAGCTCAGCTCCACCATGAATGGGCACAGACCTCACACTGGCCAGACAATTTTCGGGGCTCTGCCACACATGCGCGGGGGGGGGGGGGGGGCAGAGCTCATGCAGGAGATGCACGTGCATAAGAGAGCAGGGGTTGTGCGTGCATATGCAGGCAGTGAGGGTCACACACATATGCATGGGGGGTGGAGAGAGCGTGCTCCCCCCATAGCCCATTTTTGCTCCCAGGAGGCTGCAGGAAGGCCTACTAGGACCAAAACTGGGTGCGGTGGGTCGTGTGCATATGTGGGGGGAGGGGCAGGAGAAGCACAATGAGGTTGCATGCACATGCGCAGGGGGCGGGGCACTGGGGGTCATGAGCACATTGAATTATGGGTGCAGGCCAGTGGTGGGATTCAAATAATTTAACAACCGGTTCTCTGCCCTAATGACCAGCTGGGTAGGTGGGGCTCGGTGGTCATGTGACTGGGTGGGTGTGGCCAACTCAAGGTCACTCACGTCGATGGGCGCTTCACCTTAGCTGTTACAATGTAATAAGGGTTAACCTGAGAGGCAGTTTCTATAAGCAGGACAATAAAGATTAGGCTAGAAACAACACCAGAATGTTTCCTTCCTGCCTTCCTTACAGGATTAGCCCTGCAAAGTGGAAAAAAACAAAAGGAGATTTCTTCCAAAAACCGATTCTCTGGACTACTTAGAAAGTTACCAACTGGTTCTCCCAAATAGGTGTGAACCGGCTGAATCCCACCACTGGTGCGGGCACGCGCTTTCCACACCCAATAACACAAAGGTTAGCCACAAAGGTGCCCTATAGGGAACAACAGAAGGAACTCAGAGGCACAGCATACAGCAGCCCAAAGTTATCTGTCCTTGTGTCATATAATCCAGCAAAAGTATTGGCAGGGAGATCTGATAACAGATGAAACAGAATAGTTTCTCAAAGACAGTAACTTTCCCATAGGGGAGAGAGAGAGAGGGGGAGAGAGAGGGGGAGAGAGAGAGAGAGAGAGAGAGAGAGAGAGAGAGAGAGAGAGAGAGAGAGAGAGAGAGAGAGAGAGAGAGAGAGAGAGAGAGAGCTACTGGCAAGGAAGAAGGGAATGGGGAAACTTAAGGAGAGTTAACTTTTGTGTGCAGCAAAAAAAGAGAGAAGGCTGACAAGACAAAACGAATTCTAGACCCAGTTAAAAATAAGATTCTGGAAATGAGTGCGGATTCAAAGGCGACCCACTGAAGAAGGAAGAAAAGGAGCTGCATTGACTCAACGCAGATAATTTCTGTAAGAAGCTAAAGGGGAGAAGAAGACCTCATTTTGCCAGCTTGAAAGAGAGCCCGTCACAATTAACTCGGCACTTAACTCTAGCTAGGAATTTTAGACTTAGGCTATAGGTGGCATACTTATCCAATAGAGACGTGGTTTAATTTTAAAATGCTTGACCAGATCAGAGATATAAATCAAGCTTTGGGATCATTGCTTTACTGCTGCTTCTCAGAAAGACAGATAAAGACAGGCAGGAGAGCAGGGAGAGAGAATCTGGCTTCATTAGCTGTTGTTTAAGAGCTGCATTAAATACGGTTTTAATTGCTGTACAAGCCTGCAAATGAAAAAGGAAAGCAGACTTGGTCCATTCCGGGAGTGCTTTAATTGTGCCTTCCCCTGACGGCTCTTCCCTCTCCTCTCAACTTGGAAAGTCAAACCCCCAAAAGTAGGAATGAAATTGATTTAAAGACCCAATGCTGTTTTCTTCGATGGTGCAACGGGAAGAAAATTTACGGTTCCTGCAGGTCAAGGCCCACACACTGGAAAAGGTTTTCTTGTAAATCTTTAAGATGGGTTTAGGATGGCTGCCGTTATTGTTATAACCTTTATCTGAACCATAACTTTCTCATCAGACGCTCTATAGTCTACCTTTGGGAATGTCAAGTCCCCAGGAGCTAAACTATTACTTTTAGCTCTTCTTCTGTACAAAGCAGCTGTCCCAAAGACCCAGGGGCCTGCCAGTATTACAATCTTATTGTTCCCATTCTTCAGAGAACAGAAAAAAACATCTTTTCTTCATTTTTTGTGTGCTAAATGGAGACAAAACATTCCCTGGAAAGTAAGTTACTAGGCTGCACTGCAGGGGTGAAATTCAGAAGTTTCTGACAGGTTCTGGAGAACCGGTACTGGAAATTTTGAGTAGTTCAGAGAACCAGCAAATACCACCTCTGGCTGGCCCTGCCCCCATCTATTCTCTGTCTCCCGAGTCCCCGCTGATCAGGAGGGAATGGGGATTTTGCAGTCTTTTTCCCCGTGAGTTATGTTATGTTATGTTTCCTTTATTTGTATGCCGCCCTTTTCCCTGGAAAGACTCAGGGCGGCTCACAATTCAAAAAGGGGGGGGGGGGAAGACAAACAGTAGACAATACAACATGTTAAAAAAAGAGCACAACAGTCACACAGTTCGGGTGGGGCTACAATCTTAACCCCAGGCCAGCCGGGACAGCCAGATCTTTAAAGCGGCGTAGAAGGACTGGAGGGTGGTGAGGGTCCGAATCTCCATGGGGAGTTCGTTCCAAAGGGTCAGAGCAGCCACCGAGAAGGCTCTCCTCCGGGTAGTTGCCAGTCTGCACTGGCTGGAAGATGGAATTCGGAGGAGGCCTAATCGATGCGATCGTATCGGTCTGGTGGAGGTAATTGGCAGTAGGCGGTCTCTCAAGTACTCAAGTGAGTGGGGTGGCAATGGAGATTTTGCAGTAGCCTTCCCCTGGCACGCCCACCAAGCCATGCTCACAGAACCAGTAGTATAAAATTTTGAATTTCACCACTGGCACACTGTCTAATTGCATGAAAAATTTCAAAGCAGAACAACATTCTAGTGCAGTGTTTCTCAACCTTGGCAACTTGAAGATGCCCGGGACTTCAACTCCCAGAATTCCCCAGCCAGCATTCGCTGGCTGGGGAATTCTGGGAGTTGAAGTCCCAAACATCTTCAAGTTGCCAAGGTTGAGAAACACTGTTCTAGTGCCATGATGATGAACCTATGCACTACGGCAAGTGGCACGCAGAACCCTCTCTGTGGTCACTTGAGCCATCTTCCCTGCTCAGCTGCACCACACATGCAAGTGCATCTCCCACTGGCCAGCTGGTTTTCGGGTCTCTGTTATGCATGCTTGGGGCACATGTGGGAGATACATGTGCATGTGGGGGAGGGGCAGACATGCAGGGGTCATGCACGCATGTGCAGGGGGTGGGGCATGTGTTCACACACACAGGTGTGCGGTGGGAGGATTGTGGGGATCTGTGTCCACATGCAGGGGGCGTGTGTAGGGGGAGTGCACACACTGCATTATGCATTGCACATTCGGCACATGATGGCAAAAAGATTAGCCATCACTGTTACAGTGGCATCCATCCTTTAGGGTAATAGCTTAGAGTTCAAATGCCATTTTATGAAACCTGGCAATCAACTGCCAAAGCTCTAATGAGCAAATCAGTAAGAAATAGTTTCTCTGAAGGAAACAGCGGACAACAAGGATGGATGTTTGAAAGAAGACATCAAACTTATACATTCTACTATCCTATGACTACACATTGAAAAGCAATTGTGTTTGGTAATACTGTGTAAAAGCATGGTAGAATGAAGCAACTGGGAGCCACCAGGAAACAAACAAGAGGCAATTGCAAAATGTTGGAGGAGAGAAAATGCGCAGACTATCCTTCAAAGTCTTTGGTAGCCCGTTGACTTCTGATGCAGTGGAGAATATTTTAAAATCCCTAGCATTCAACCGCCTATCTAACTAGTTTCTGAATATAGAATGAGAGAGATAACATGTTACCTGCTTCAAGTGTTAAAACATCTTGGCACAGTCATGACCATGGTGGCGTCTGGTGGCACAGTGGTTAGCAATAGCAATAGCACATAGACTTATATACCACTTCATAGTGCTTCACAATGGTTTATAGAGTCAGCATATTGCCCCCAACAACAATCTGGGTCCTCATTTTACCAGCCTCGGAAGGATGGAATATGAGGCAACCTTGATCCTGGAGAGATTCGCAGTAGAAGTAGCCTGCAGTACTGCATTCTAACTACTAATTTCTCTCTTTAAATCCATAAATTCTTTTGTTTCTTCTTCTTCTGTATCTTGCCATCTGGGGTAGATTTTCCCTCCATTTAATTCCTCTTTCAGTATTCCACTCTTTCCATTTTCAGAGACAAACCAATCACCATAAATTTCAGCAAATTTAATTTCTTTATATTCATTTTCCTCTTCAAGTCTTCCAACTTCTTCTCTATCCTCTCATATGTGTTTGATAATTTCTGCATTTCTGAGAATGTCTTTTGCAGACTTAAAGTTTGTTTCTGCTGTTGAAATTGTGCCATTATCTCCAGCTAACAAACACTGCTGCTCTAGCTTGGAAGATTTTAGCAAGATTAAGCATAGATTCACAATAAAGTTTCATTTTCACTTTTCTCTGGTTAAAGATATACTTCAAAGGGACATCTGTATACTTTTCTTCTTATCACTCTCTATAAACAAGCAGTGAGACCTTGGAGTGCCAAGCCAGAATAATCAGTGAGAAAAGTAAGACTGTTTCATTTCCAACACACAAACCTCCAATCTCTGAGTAGCAGTGTTTTTGTTGCAATTTTCTTTGTTTCTTTTTGTATCTTTTTTGTATTTCAAATTTTAAAAAAGTACGATTCTTGAATGAGTTAGAAGAACACCCACAGTAATGAAAGAGGAGAATTTTAGTCCATAGGTTACAAAGAATAATAAAAGAAAGAAAAAAATAGGAGAAGAAAACTTAATCCATTCATTTTAAAAGGCTTGCATAAATTCCATGCATAAAGATAGCATTTAAAAAGTAAGATAACCCACTGTCCAAAACCATTCCAAACTTAATTCCACCACTTATTTCTTCTGTTCTCCAATTTAAATTAATTTAAAGTTATTTTATAGGCAGTCTCTTTTAAAATGGTAAAAATTCTTCACCAGCTGGAAACACTTTCTTTTTCCATATCCTTCCATTTTGGAGCCACCCCGACTTCATCAGCCTAATGGCTGGATTTTTTGTCGCCAGCTTGAAGAACTTCTCTTGGATCGATCAGGAACTTTGCAACGTCCCTGAGATCAGCAAGACGTATGCTATCTGTTCACCATCTCTGCGGAACGGTTTAGGTCCGATTGGACCACACAGCAGCCAAAGTATCGGCTGCGGTCTCAGAGCATCGAGACTGCCCAGCCGTATCGTCATGACATTGGCTCCTCCCTCCCAATTTTTCACTGTCTGATTGGTCAGCTGATGATGCCATTGATTGGTTTACATTCCCACTGTTTTGAAGGCAGCAAATGAAGATAACTGTAGGTTGGATTCACACTGCTCTTGGGGGAATGCATGGTAGGAAGATGGAAGCATCCAATATTTATTTGTTTGTTCGTGCTGACCATCTCATCTAGAGTTATGCATACAATATGTGTATTTGCTCTGTAAATAGAAGGTTTCTCAGCTTTCTTTTTTTAAAAAAGAGGGGGAGTGGAAATGCAAAGAAAAATAGGAAGCTCCCTTCCCTTCTCTTCCTTCCCTTCCCTGACTTCTTCCCTTCCCTTTCCTCTCCTCTCTCCTCCTTCCCTCCCCTCCTCTCCTCTCCCTTCTCACATAGAAACCACTTGGAATAACAGAGTTGGAAGGCACCTTGGAAGTCATATAGTCCATGCTCCCCTGCTTGAGCAGGAGAGTCTATATCATTTCACCCCTCTCTCCTCTCTCTCCTTCGCTCCTCTCCCTTCTAATCTCATCTGCTTTCAACTTCCAAATTTAAAACCAGATGACTTTTTTTTGCAAAGCAAATGTTAGAACTGTTACGATGCTGTAGCATTACTGCTAAAAGTCATCTCTACAAGATACTAAAAAGCAACGTAACAATAAGAAAGGAATTTCTATTTAAAAGTTAGTTGTGCCTGCTTAGATGTGCATTTTGATAGTCTATCTCACATGCATATGTGCATATGCCTTTTCATACATTTTTGCCTTAGATGAAAATTTTATGTAGAATTTCTACTGAATATGTGTTTACTTTGCAAAACATTGCTTTACATCGCACTTTTAATGGTTTCTTTTTATACCTGAATGCATTTTGTGTGCTATTCTTTAACATGCAAGCACACACAGAGGCAGGTGGTTCAAGGAACTGTATGACAAAGCTTTGGAGAGCGACGAGGATCAAAGGATAAGTGACATGCAGGAGCTGTGTATTTCGTTAGCTTATATCAAAATGTAAGCTGAAAAGAATTCTTGGCACAGAAGCTTTCCGTTCTTCCCGAGAATAATAATATTTGTCAGTGTCAAGATCAGAAATAAATAGATGTTTGTTTGATGTGCAATATTGCATCTATTAATCTTTATTGCTGCTATACTTTCCAGCACACACGCCTGTTCGTTTCTAAAACGAGAGATGCAAAATGAGGTTGGCAACTGGATTGAAGCAGTTATTTACCTATGCCCAAACCAAGACATTCTCACTATGCACTTAATCTGGCTACTAAACTTATTTTTGGCTCAAATACATACCAATGCATATACGTGCATATCTATGAAGTATTCTCCAACCAAGTTAATCGTATTGGGCAAATGTATCAGACGTTGTTGACCTGATTAAGCAAGTTATGGGAATACAGGCAGCCAGTTGAAAATAATTGGGGCTGTGCCCAGAAAATTTCTTTTTGCCAGCTTTGCCACCTGTACACAGCGACACGTTTTTCATATATTTTTTTAATCATCATAATTTTTAATTGGTTTTGGGTGGCACTTGCGAGCAGTGTTTTTGTGACTGGTTTTTTTTAATGCATCTGCATGCATATTTCTTAGGCGTTTTACTGTCAGTTTACCTCCCAATTTCCTCAAACTGTCATTGGCAACTGAGAGTGATTTATCCTGCAGTTAAAAAAATACCTGAGCAAGGAGTTCTGCGTTTATTGCCCTATCATTGGGCTCTGTAGATTGGACCAAAGGCTCATCTGTTCTTGGGAGAGATTTAAATTTTTGTTCTCCGTGTTTGACACTTTGTAGGGTGATCAATCTCATCGTGGGAGATTTAAAAAAGAAATCACACTCACAAAAAGCAAATCTCCCCTTTTCTGGATGGCTTCATAAGATGGCTGTGTCTATCAGGCGGGTGTGTGTGTGTTTCCTACCGGTTCGGCCAGGTTTGGCCGAGTAGGTAGCAACTCGGCCTGCCACGCCCCCAAATCAGTTCTAGCGGCAGCGGCACCATCTTGATTTTCGATTCTGCGCATGGGCAGAATAATCATCATTGCAAAAATGTATTTTTTGCTTTTCCAATGTCCGTATGCGCAGACCTTTTTAGTTGCAAATGCACACGCAACCCACCCCTGGTGTCAATGCAAAATGAAAGGACACCCCCCACACGAGGAATACAATTTTTATTTGGATTTCTGATTAGCTCAAGAGCATTAAAACAATTTAAAATTTTTAAAAAATGTGCTAGGTAACAAAAGTGCCTCCCCTTAGAATTTTATGATATATATATATTTTTTAAAAAACCTGAATTCTAGAAAAAGTCCTTACTTCCTGTACACCATTCAATCCACTGAAATGGTGGGATTCAAAGGTTTTTTACTACCGGTTCTGTGGGCGTGGCTTGGTGGACATGGCAGGGGAAGGATACTATAAAATCTCCATTCCCTCCCGATCAGCTGGGACTCGGGAGACAGAGAATAGATGCGGGCGGGGCCAGTCAGAGGTGGCATTTACTGGTTCTCCAAACTACTCAAAATTTCTGCTACCGGTTCTCCAGAACTGGTCAGAACCTGCTGAATACCACCTCTGGGTGAGGATAATGAGATCTTCTGGGATTCCCATTTTCTAAGCAGATTCCACAGGTTAACATGATCGAAACAATCAAAAATCTTCCTATATCAATGAAGCACATACTACTTATTTTTGGTATTCTTTACTTTTCCCAATTATCCAAGAATAATGTCTCTTGTTCCATGCACTTTTCTGAAGCCAGCTTCAACAACTGGTATTTCTTTTTCAAATGGAGCTCCGAACTGTATTGAATGATGCTAAGCATCATTTTGCTAGCATGTGAAATCAAGGATATTTAATAATATTTTTGCCCATTCTCTTTAAATCACCTCTTTTTGTGTGTATTGGAGTGCAGTTTTTCATATTGGAATGCAGTTTGACCCAGTGATGGGATTCAAAAACTTTTACTACCAGTTCTGTGGGTGTGGCTTGGTGGGCAGGGCAGGGGAAGCATATTGTAAAATCTCCATTCCATCCCCACTCCAAGGGAAGGTTATTGCAAAATCCCAATTTCCTCCTCACTCCAGGGGGAAGGTTACTACAAAATCCCCATTCCCTCCCGATCTGCTGGGACTCGGGAGGCAGAGAATAGATGGGGGTGGGGCCAGTCAGAGGCGAAATTTAGCGGTTCTCCAAACTACTCAAAATGTCCGCTACCAATTCTCCAGAACTGGTCAGAACCTGCTGAATACCATCTCTGATCCACTGACTACACAATACCTTCTAGTATCTCCTGGCCACCTATTTTGAAATATGGCCTCCTGATGCCGTTGCCAGCCCCTCTCCAGTTTTTTTCTTTGAAAAGAAAAATTTTTCAAATCCCTTGTTCCCATGTCTGGTCCTAGCACCATAAGTGCTCCTGATTTAGGAGTACCCTGAGATTTCCACTATGAAACAGTAGCACAAAGTGAGTATGTGGGTTTTGATGAGGAAGTAGTAAGCATCACTCTTATTCCTCCTAGTGCTTCAGGTTCTTTCCTACAGTGATAGATCTTCAGGTTTCAGGCTCAGGTTCTTTGCATATGTTTGTTGGCCATTGCTGTTTTTGGTCTGAAGCAGTGGTGGGTTTCAAAAATTGTTCGAACCTACTCTGTGGGTGTGGCCTCCTTTGTGGGAGTGGCTTGATGCCCATGTGACCGGATGGGAGTGGCTTGCTACCCATGTGACTGGATATGAAGATGCCGATGACACTTGTCAGAACCACCTTAAATTACCTCACACACAGCACTGGCATGCATAAGAATAGGATGTAAACTTGTTTTTTAAAAGGCATCTTTGGTTTGCGTTAAAACAACTTCAGCACACGCAATGTTCTGATTGCAGCACAAACGCAGTAGTCATCCTTACCTTTCACGGAGGCTCTGAGTTTTATAAATATGAGCATGATAGTGTAGAATAATCATACCCAAGGAACAGGGGTGGGTTTCAAAAAATCTTGGAACCTCTTCTGTAGGTGTGGCCTGCTTTCCGGGTCCACTGGTGGAACCTCTTCTAACCAGTTCGGTAGATTTGATGAACCGGTTCTACCGAATAGGTGCGAACTGGTAGGAACCCACCTCTGGTCTGAAGGTAGGTCCATCACAACAATGCACTAAGGCACTAGCATGGATGGATACCAGAATGGATTTTCCATACCTGAAAGCATGACCGTCTGATTAAATTTGGGCAATTGGCAGATGTGGCATACCTGTGATGGTAGTTAAGGATGCGTTTCCAAATAGACATAGGAAAATAACTTCCAAGGGTATATATGGACTCTTCCTTACTTACATTGTACTTCCCTTCCAATAGCAAATAAAACTTGCTTGAGATTCTCTCTGCAGGCAATTTTCTCCCTTGACCATTCTTTTATGAGTTTTACTTGCCAGGATATTGATCCTCACTCTTTAGTTTACTTCTATGCCATTATTTTCCTTAGCATGCTAATTTCTGGGTATTATATGTCACCTCAACAGGTAAGAAACATCCGCGACTGGAAACTAGACTGGGAAGTCAAAGAAAGCACTCTGGAATAATGCAACTGTCTCCCTTTCATGCTGTGGCAAGAGAACCAGAGGTGGTATTCAGCTGGTTCTGAAAGGTTCTAGCAAACTGGTAGTGGAAATTTTGAGTAGTTTGGAGAACCAGCAAATACCACCTCTGGCTGGCCCCGCCCGCATCTATTCTCTATCTCCCGAGTTCCAGCTGATCAGATGGGTCTTCTTTTGTTGTCCTGCATAGGAGAACGGAGCTGGAAAGCAGGTTAGTAGGGTGGGGAGGGAATGGAGATTTTGCAGTATCCTTCCCCTGTCCCGCCCACCAAGCCATGCCCACCAAGCCATGCCGGTAGTAAAAAAAAATTGAATCGTACCACTGAAGAGAATTATATTACTGTACACGGGAGTGTTGATGAAATGATGAGGAATCAAATTCAACTTGAAGGAGGCATTACGTTTCAATTCATCATCACATGTTTTGCTTCTACACCAAATCAAAAAGTCCTAGAAGAAACTGGCTCCAGCCAAATAACTAAGCATAGTGTGGGGACCAATGTGCAACAATACACAGAATAGTTTGCAGAAGTAACTGAATTGTTTACAGTCACTCGGTAACAGTTTAAACTGGTCTGGCTAGATATTAGCATTTGAGGTAGGAAAGCAGGGGAAATTATATATGAAGTTCTGGTTTCGTATTTTTCCAGTTTACCAAAATGCATTCGGCAGCAAAATGTGTGTTAAATAATCTCCAAGAAATATATGTTCCATTAGGTAACTGTAAAGAGCAAAATGAAGCCAGAGATTGATAAATATATGGTTGGGAAACACCTGTTTACTTTAACTTTCCAGAGCCAGATAAAAATTACATACTAGAGTTCTGAAGCAACCTACTCAGTGGTGGGATTCAGCCAGTTTGCACCTATTCACAAGAACCAGTTAACTTTCTAAGCAGTTCAGAGAACTGGTTGTTGGAAGAAATATCCTTTTGGTTTTTTCCACTTTACAGGTCTAATCCTGTAAGGAAGGCAGGAAAGAAACGTTCTGGTGTTGTTTCCAGCCTAATCTTTATTGCCCTGCTTACAGAAACTGCCTCTCTGGTTAACCCTTATTACATTGTAAAAGCTAAGACGAAGCACCCATCGACCTGAGTGACGTTGAGTTGGCCACGCCCACCCAGTCACATGATCACCAAGCCCTTCCTACCTATCTGGTTATTAGGGCAGAGAACCGGTTGTTAAATTATTTGAATCCCACCACTGAACCTACTGATCATCTGATGAAACTTTTTTGTATCATATTTGGGAAATATGGAGAAGTGGTGAAGTGCCAGATGAATGCAGGTGGGCTAATGTTGCCCCGTGTTCAAAAGAGAAGACAACGGGTTTTAAAACTATGAATAGTCTGTCACTGAAATTGAAGACAATTCTAGGGAAGATTATAATGAGATAAACCCACAAGCATCCCCCACAAAAAAGGGGGGGCTAATTACCAGAAATTAGCAGGGATTTGTCATAAACAAATCTTGTCAGACTAGCCTGATCTCTCTCTTTTCTTTTTGATTGCATAACTTCCTTAGTAAGAAACCCAGAAACTTGTAAAATCCTGTAAAAAGACATTGAAGGCCCTGGGTATATTTATTCTGGAGAAAAGATGGCAGGAGAGGAAAATGATAGCCTTCCTCAAATACTTGAAAGGATGTCTCTCAGAAGAAGGTCAAGACCTATTTTTCTTCGTTCCAGAGTTCAGAACGTAAGATAATGTTTACATTACAGGACGGCAGATTCTGATTGAATGTTAGGGGCGGGGGGAACTTCCTAACAATAAGAGCGATTTGACGGTGATACCAATTACCTAGAAAACGGATGGCATGCCCTTCAGTGTAGGTGTTCATGTAGAGACTGGACAGCCATCTGTCAGGGATATTTTACTTTGGACTCCAGAAAAGAGCGGGAAATTGGACTGATGGACCAAGCAGGCCTCTCCAAGTCTAGGTTTCTATGATTTAAGAAGCATATTTTGACTTAAAATGGACTTTTTGAAGGGCTGGCTTCATGATACATTATTCTTCTTAAATATACTTTTTTATTTTCCATTTTCATAACGTATAGCAATAGGAATAGGAGTTTTAGATTTATATACCGCTTCATAGGGCTTTCAGCCCTCTCTAAGTGGTTTACAGAGTCAGCATATTGCCCCCAACAATCCAGGTCCTCATTTCACCCACCTCGGAAGGATGGAAAGCTGAGTCAACCTTGAGCCGGTGAGATTAGAACCGCTGAACTGCAGATAACAGTCAGCTGAAGTGGCCTGCAGTACTGCACCCTAACCACTGCGCCACCTCACATGTATACTATTACATAGCCAGTATCCTATTGTATTAAGTAGTAATTACATCAGTTCCTCTTGCCATCAACTCCCAGAAAGATAAAAACCCATTATTAGCTCTTCTGCTCTTCATACAACTCTTTCTTCTACCTCTTTCCTACCTCCTTTCTTCCCTCCATCATCCTTTCCTACTCTACTTCCCCTTCCTTTCTCCTTCTCCTCTCTCTTCATTCCACTCCTCCTTATCCTCCTCATTTTCCCCCCTTACCCTCTCTCCTATCCCTCTCTTCCTACATTATTGATGTGGGAAGTTACCTTTATCTCTTCAAACAAAAACTCCTTTAACTGACAATTGTCCAAATTGGAAACAGGCGCAGGAATGTTGTGTAAAGGCCTTCTCCAGGGGGGGATTCAAATAATTTAATGAACGGTTCTCTGCTCTAATGACCAGCTGGATAGGTGGGGCTCGGTGGTCATGTGACTGGATGGGTGTGGCCACTCACATCGATGGGCACTTCGCCTTAGTTGTTACAAATGGTAATAAGGGTTAACCGGAGAGGCAGTTTCTGTAAGCAGGGCAATAAAGATGAGGCTAGAAACAACACCAGAATGTTTCCTTCCTGCCTTCCTTACAGGATTAGCCTTGTAAAGTGGGAAAAAACAGAATAAGATTTCTTCCAACAACCGGTTCTCCCAACTGCTTAGAAAGTTAACAACCGGTTCTCCCAAATAAGTGCAAACTGGCTGAATCCCACCACTGCCTCTCCCTCATTTTCCTCTCTCCCTATTTCTCTCACTAGTGGTCCTATCAGTTCATAGATACAAAGGGATAATGCTATCTCAAATACCTTCCCAAGTCTTACTTACAGGTAGTCCTTGACTTATGATCACAATTGAGCCCAAAACTTATCTTGCCAAGCGAGGCATTTGTAAAGTGAGTTTTGCCCCATTTTACAACCTTTCTTACCGCAATTATTAAGTGAATCATTGCAGTTGTTAAGTTAGTAACGTGGCTGTTAAGTGAATCAGCATGTCTATTGTGGAGCAGCTAGGCATACACACAAGACCCCTAGCCCATCCCATTCGGTTTCAGCAGGTGGATGGAATGCTAATTGGGGGCGGGGGCAGCCATGCAAATTACCGAGTTGGTAAAGTTACAGAGAAGGCCGCCACTATGAATTCCTCAGGGGAAATATGCTGACTCTGTAAACCGCTTAGAGGGGGCTGAAAGCCCTATGAAGCGGTATATAAGTCTAACTGCTATTGCTATTATATTCTTTTCTCCAGCTGGCACTTGTCATAGTCTTCACTGATGTGATTCCTGCCAAACGTATCAAGTGAGATACGGACAGCAGTAGAACTTCCTATTGCTATTGCCATATCAGAGAGGCTTCTAGCAGGACAGTACACTGGCGGCTCTTCTCTATCGTCTTTTCAGACAGGATAGGATTGAAAAAGGTATGGTGTTTGCAGCTGAAGTAAATGGCAACAAGCATTTCACTTACTGAAAATATTGCTGGAGGAAAGACAAAGAGCAACCAGTACTTTTTTTTTTTATAATACAGGATGAAGTGCAGCAGTCACTTAAATAAATAACCAGTCGCGCTTCAAAAGGAGGAGGCAAAAACAAAGAATAAAATAGTTTAATTAATTAAAATCAGGAAGGTGGTTTGATTGAAAAAGGGAGAGAAAAAGCTAGGTACTTAAAGAAACATGTAGTCTGGCCGTCAATTATTTAGATCAGATACTGCTGAGAATCAAAACATATTGTCAAGAAGATCTGGGGAAAGCTTTGAAATATTTAATCACACTCTGTTTTTTTGTTTTCACAGGAAGTTATTCCAACATACCATCAGTTATACATGAGGCTTGCAGCTCTTGGAATGGAACTGTCTGGGGAATGCATCGATCTTTATGAGATATTTATCCTGAGATATCTGCTCTGGAAGAGGCTGTGTAAAAATAATGCTGGCTGTGCTTTAAATTGAAGAATATTCTTCACTTCGGAGTGTCCAAATGTCAATAATAATATATTATATTTTGTAAGAACAGAAATATGTTTTCTGAGGATATTATGCATCATGTATAAGCCGCGGTACATCTTGTCATATCAAAAAAAAAAAATTGTAACGTTCACAAAAATTTAGTTACAGAATTCTGTTGCCATTGAAGCCTTCAGATAAATGTTGTTATGATGGCTTCAGGGGAAAACGCTATTTTTACACTAGTACTGAAATTGGAATTATAATTTTCAGAGCCCCTTGGGACAAAAGAAAAGGCCTAAAGGAAGAGGTGACTAGGCATTGAGGCATAGTATTTAAAATTTATTTGCAAAGATGCAAGTTGATAATAAACGCAAATAAACGCAGTGGAAAACAATCCATCTATAATGAATGAATCAATCAATCGTTCTTCCTATTCAATAAATTCAACAGAATTGCAAAGTAATTCTCTATAAACATTTAGCTGCTTTTTAAGTTACCTATTTTGACTTAGCTGGACACTTTCCCGAGTGTATTTGCCAAGCCAAATTGCAAACAGACGAAGAACTGAAGGAACATGTAAAGTGGTGGAAGCAAACTAGACTGGTTCCATCACAAAACCGCGGTAGACTAAAGCGCGTGTGACTAAAGCGCGGTGACAAAACCGCACAGTCAAAACCGCGCGACAACAGCGCGCCGACAGAAGCGCGCCGACAGAAGCGCGCTGTAACATAACCTTAAAAATAACCCTAAACCTAACGCTAAACCTAACGCTAAACCTACCCTAAACCTACCCTAAACCTAACCCTAAACCTAACCCTAAACCTAACCCTAAACCTAACCCTAAACCTTACCTTAAGTTAAATCGCGCTTCTGTCGGCACGCTGTTGTCGGCGCGCTGTTGTGGGCGCGCTTTTGACATCGCGGTTTTAGCGCCGCGGTGTTGTCGGCGTGCTTTAGTCTGCCGCGGTTATGTCGTGCCACGAACTAGACTATGAACTAAGAATAACACTTGGGCTCAGCTGTGCAATATCAAAGATGATACTGATTACCATAACTTCAGACTATATTGTTTTCTTCTGTCTTCCTTTGCTTTCTTTCTCGGGCACAGTTATAATTCATTAAGGAGGAAAAAATGGCAGGAAATAACAACAACAGTGTAGAAAACCAAACTAAAACAGATTTTAACCTGATAAACTCATTCAAATATTCTTGTGGAAACTAACTTTCTCTCTCTTTCTTTCTTTCTCACTTTCATTCTCACTTTCTTTCTCATTTTCATCAATTTTTATTTTAAATTATGTATTGTTTCTACACAGGATTACATGTATTCTCGAATTATCTTCTTCACAATCAGAGCAATGGAAACAAGCTCCATGTCCTTCCTGTGATCATGGCGGTTCCACCACAAATCCGCGAAGCCCTTATCCGCGGAGACATAAGCGCGAAGACTAATTCGCGCTGTTCGAAGCGCTAAGGAAAAACGCGACCCTACCGCGATGACATAATCACGGAGGGCAAATCCGCGCATTCCCAAGCACTCAGTACCCTAAACCTAACCCTAAACCTAACCCTAAACCTAACCCTAAACCTAACCCTAACCCTAACCCTAACCCTAACCCTAACCCTAACCCTAACCCTAACCCTAACCCTAAACCTAACCCTAACCCTAACCCTAAACCTAACCCTAAACCTAACCCTAAACCTAACCCTAAACCTAACCCTAAACCTAACCCTAAACCTAACCCTAAACCTAACCCTAAACCTAACCCTAAACCTAACCCTAAACCTAACCCTAAACCTAACCCTAAACCTAACCCTAACCCTAACCCTAAACCTAACCCTAACCCTAACCCTAAACCTAAACCTAAACCTAACCCTAAACCTAACCCTAAACCTAACCCTAAACCTAACCCTAAACCTAACCCTAACCCTAAACCTAACCCTAAACCTAACCCTAAACCTAACCCTAAAACAAACCCCTAAACCTAATCCTAACCCTTACCTTATCGGCTTTCTGCCGCGGCGCCGTTTTAAAGCGCCCTTCTGTTGCCGCGCTGTTGTCGCGGCGGTGATGACGCCCGGTGATGACGTCACGGCTTTAGCACCGAGATTTTATCACCGCTATTTTGACGAGCGCGGTTTTGTCGTGCCACGGATCATGGCAGTGTTGCTGTAACCATGAGCATTCTTTGCAATAACTTGAAAATCATCTGAGCTGCACCATGAGTGAAAACTTTGAAACATGACATGCTTGTATGGATACCACTGTAATGAGCAAAGTGAAATAGTCATTCCAGTCTAGGTGCGTAAGGAGCAGGGAAAGAAGACAAATATAATTGTGTTATACAAAACTGGGGAGAGAGATATAACCATTTGAAAGAGCCTCAAAAGAATTTTTAGTTGCATGATGGCTCTTCTTGATTCCCCAAATAATCAATGTCATCACTTCCATTTCACAGTCAAGTAATTGATGTTGAGACAAAACTGGAAGCAGTAGAGCAGGGACCTAAAAGCTCAAGAGGGATTTTTTTCTCACAACGATGGAATCAAAACTATCAGTCTGAACATTCCTAGTAAAGATTGATTCAGGAAGGAAGGAAGGAAGGAAGGAAGGAGGGAGGGAGGGAGGGAGGGAGGGAGGGAGGGAGGGAGGGAGGGAAGGAAGGAAGGAAGGAATTACCTCCCTAAAACCAATTTCCTCCCTAAGACCAATTACCTCCCTAAGACCAATTACCTCCCTAAGACCTATTAGATCCCACAGATTAGGCCTCCTCCAAATCCCATCCGCCAGCCAGTGTCGGCTGGCAACTCCCCGGGGGAGGGCCTTCTCTGTGGCTTCTTCGGCCCTCTGGAACGATCTCCCCGTTGAGATCCGGACCCTCACCACCCTTCCGGCTTTCCGCAAAGCCACGAAGACCTGGTTGTTCCGGCAGGCCTGGGGACGATGAATTTTCAGCCCCACTTGAAGTTGTGACTGTTGTGTATTTTAATTTGTTTGTCTTTTATTTTCTTATTTGTATCCCCTTCCCCCTTTGGTTGTTAGCGGCCCTGAGTCTCTCGGGAATAGGACTGCATGCAAATTGAATAAACTACAACTAAACTACAATGAAGGAAGGAAGGAAGGAAGGAAGGAAGGAAGGAAGGAAGGAAGGAAGGAAGGAAGGAAGGAAGGAAGGAAGGAAGGAAGACAGTTTCTACTTTTGGAGAGTTTTGTGGATGTCTGAAGAGCTTCATGAAAGGACCCCTCCATTCTTTTTCACAAAGATATTAACAAAATATCTTCAGCATATAAGAGTACAGAGGATAAAGTGTGGGCCACTCCTGATTCATGAAATGCTATCGTTGGAAGGTCAAACAAATGGCTACAATTTCTGCCTCATGAGATGGAGTCAAATTGATCCAATTTCACAATGAGGAGATAAAATGAAGATTTCAAACTCTCTTCTTTAAAAACTAATTATATATTTTTCTACTACTGAATGCTGCTCTCCGGTGTTTTGCAGGGTTTGCTTACACAATCTGGAGGGCCTCAAAGAGAAGGACTCTATCAGACACAAGGACTCTTGTTTTGCTCTAATCCCAGGACACTTTTAACAATGTTTCTGGGTTAATCTAAAACTCTTCCAATTGGAGACAGACGCAAAATTTATCTAGAAACAATTTGACATGAAACAAGGTCACATACTGGTCCTGATTAAGTACATGGGGCTGCCCTTGAAGAGTATTCGGCGACTTCAGCTTGTCCAGAATGCAACCACGCGAGCGATCGTGGGTGCGCCTCGATTCACCCACGTAACACCTATCCTCCGCGAGCTGCACTGGCTGCCTGTTGGTCTCCGGATTCGCTTCAAGGTGCTAGTTGTCACCTACAAAGCCCTTCATGGTAGTGGATCTGGGTACTTGAGAGACCGCCTACTGCCAATTACCTCCACTAGACCAATAAGATCCCACAGACTAGGCCTCCTCCGAATCCCATCAGCCGCCCAATGTCGACTGGCGACTACCCGGAGGAGAGCCTTCTCGGTGGCTGCTCCGGCCCTCTGGAACGAGTTCCCCGTGGAGATTCGAACCCTCACCACCCTCCAGGCCTTCCGCATAGCCCTTAAGACCTGGCTGTTCCGTCAGGCCTGGGGCTAAAGACTTGCAGCCCCACTCCGAATGGTATGATTGTTGTGTTTTTTAACTGTGTATGTCTTTATATTTTGTAATTGTGTTGTTTTTCCCCTCCCTTGAATTGTGAGCCGTCCTGAGTCCCTTTCAGGGAAAAGGGCGGCATACAAATAAAGTAAATTCAAATTCAAATTCAAATTCAAACAAACTCACCTGTAGAACTAAACAATTCAAGAGTGGTGTGTGCTTATACTTCCATTTCCAAATTATCCTGGGCATACCACTGAAGAGAGAAATATCCATGACGAATGTAGAGAGGTTGTGTGGAACAGAAAATCTTTGCTTGCACGACACAGTTTGCCCATGGGTTGGAACACTGATAGTGTGGAATTCAACACACACAAACTTACTGACTGAACAGAGTTACTCATTCTTGGGAATTGTAGTTCCAGCAATTTAGAGAAAGTGTTTCTTTGACCTATAGCCTAACACCTACCCTCTTTCTCAATGATGCCTTTATTGTGTGATCAATCTGCCCTCCAGCACTTGCCATTTGTAAACCTCCTATAATGGGCACCCATTCTTTATTCCACGACTTTCTTCTTTTTTAAAAAAAAAATTGACTAAAGAAGGAAAAGACAGTTACAAAGTGCCTTTTGAGAGGTTGGACCAGAAATACCATTGAAATGTTAAAGAGTGCTTGAATTCTCGGAATAATAGACTTCCATCTCAGACTGCTTTTAGCATGTAAGCTAGCGTTTCCCCAACTTAGCAAATTCAAAATGAGTAGATTTCAACTCCCAGAATTCTCCGCAATGGTTTTGCTGGCTGTGGAATTCTGGGACTTGAAGTTCATATGCCTGGAAATGGCCAAGGTGGAAGAACCTTGCTCTAATGGCTCACAAAAGCAATTGGAAGATGACCTGTAGCATTTCTGCAGATTTTCTGAGCAAATGCTGAACACATACCGAGAACATCATGAGTCAATCATATTCTCCCTGGTGGTGAGATGGCACCAAATCTTGAAAACAAGTCCTTTATCCAACAGTGTGGGAGAAAGCTCAGAGAGGCCTTCTCTCATAATACTTGAAGTGACTGGAGGCCTTCCGGATTGCTTCTCTGAGGCAAATCAAGGGCCCTGCTCACTTGGGTGAAGCAAATCCAATTGTTTCCATGGCCCAAACTGTTTCACTGAAACACACCTGAGTTACTTCATACAGGCACATCAACCAAACTGTCCATATCTCAGAATAAAGAGGAGAAAAAAACGAGGTGTGTAACTGCAGGGGAATTATTGAATTTTGGGTTAGAAAAAAAAGTCATCCTAATATTCATGCTCAGCTTGCTAACAGCGAGACTCAATGAACAGCCCAATCTGTTCCCAGCAAGAACAAAATGTTCACCAAATCTGGCTGATTAAAACTCGATCCTGTTAATGCACAGCAGACATTTTCTCGAAACAAATGCTTCTTTTTTTCCCCATTCTTGTCCCACAGATCAAGGTTTTTGTGTGTGAAAGAAGCAGATCAGCATTAAAACTCTTTAATTTCAATAGCACAATGTTTTGATGAACATCATATTCTCACTGTGTCTGAGACAACCAATGGGGAAGGTTTTTAGAGTAAATATAAAAAAAAAACCTTGGCCAAACGTAGAAAAAAGGGATGTGTTTTGTGAAAGATGGAAGCTAAGAAGATTGAGGCCCTTCCTCAGCTGATCCTGAAATATAGATGTTCATGAAAAAGTAGTGCAAAACCAACAGTTGTGGATAGCTGATTACCTTGATTTATTAAAAGAAAACTGCAGAAAAGAAAGTGGAAGTAATGTTTTAAAATGTACCAAAATGGAACAAACAATGGATTTTTTTTCTTTCTCTATCTGCATGTGCTTATCAAAACCTATTCTTATTTTATCTATACGGTAGTTTTCTTATCAAGTTAGCACTATAGGGTGCTGCCAACTATGAGGAAATTGTTTATAATGAGATTTCCTTTCCCATTTTCTTTATTCATCCAGAGTCTGGATTGAGATTTCTATAGTCAAAGCTGCCTAGAGTCACCTTATCAGTAAAATGGGCAATATTCTTTCCCTGACATGGAAGTAGAGTTTGGCATTTACATAGATCGGTTCCTGAGTCCATAGAGACCCTGATCTCTGAATCCACTGAATCAACAGATTCGATTCCATTCCACGTTTCTTTGCTTACTCAGGTAAAGAGACATCCCTGTCTCAATCCCTCAAGCCGGTCAGCTGTCCCCCCTCCTCCCCGGTGGGTGTTAATTTTAAAAAGGGGGTTGACCCCTTTTCAAAAGGCCAGGAACCCTTTGTATGAAAAGTGCTACAAAACCAGCCAGGATAGGACAACAGTTGCCGGGAGCTCTCCAAGTAGCCGTAAACCCACAGGCAGTTCCCCTCAAGAGAGCTAAACCTGTAATCTGAAAAACCAGTTTAAACACTGAGGGGACCATGTGGAGAAACCGGATCACTTTCCCTTCATCACATCCTTTCCTCTTTCTTGCCAGCGTTTTTCAGATTGATGATTGCTGGGGTGGGGACAAACTGCCCATTAAAATGAAGGGGGTGGGCTTTTCTGTTTTAATAGTCAGACCTCAACCAGTGGTGGGATTCAGCCGGTTCACACCTATTTGAGAGAACCGGTTGGTAACTTTCTAAGCAGTTCGGAGAACCGGTTGTTGGAAGAAATCTTTTGTTTTTTTCCCCACTTTACAGGGCTAATCCTGTAAGGAAGGCAGGAAGGAAACATTCCGGTGTTGTTTCTAGCCTCATCTTTATTGACCTGCTTACAGAAACTGCCTCTACCCAGCTGGTGATTAGGGCAGAGAACTGGTTGGTAAATTATTTGAATCCCACCACTGCACCCATCCCTTCCCCAGCTGATAGCAATAGCAATAGCAGTTAGACTTATATACCGCTTCATAGGGCTTTCAGCCCTCTCTAAGCGGTTTACAGAGTCAGCATATCACCCCCAACAACAATCCGGGTCCTCATTTTACCCACCTCGGAAGGATGGAAGGCTGAGTCAACCCTGAGCCGGTGAGATTTGAACAGCCGAACTGCAGAACTGCAGTCAGCTGAAGTAGCCAGCAGTGCTGCATTTAACCACTGCGCCACCTCGGCTGATCAGGCACTGGGTGTGTGTGATTTATCCACAGAATGGCGGTGGATGTTTGGCAAAGTTTCTTCGTTTTCCTTCCCACTAAGCATCACCCACCAACCCACCTGTCTTTTCTGGGCTTGCAGCTAATTTTGTGGGGTGTCCTGTCCAAACAAGAATGTCTCTGTAAAGCAAGCTACAAGCTCTTTCAATAGTAGATGTTGACATCTACTACAACTTGCCACAGTCTTGCCCTGTGTATTAGGGAGGACACATGCTGTCCCCTTGTCCTTTCCCTTCAAAAATGGGGTGGGAAATGAAGCCCATGGAATCTACCAACTTCTCTCCTCAACATGTCTTGCATGAATATGGTAAGCACCCCTTGCTACTCTTATTCATGAGCCAGAACAGAGCACAGTATCATCAAATATATTGCTGGCATATTTTCCCGCTAGCTCCAGGACTGGCGGATTGCAATTTGATGCAGCTGTGAAGAAGAGCCAAATGAAAGACTTTAAAATATAGCTGGGAGGAAATCCACAGAGACCACCAACTCTCTATAAATGAACCGTTTTGCAATCCAAACACGCTTTTTTTTCCAGCTTCAACTAGTGATCCATCTACTCTATCTGTAGAGTGATGAACTGACACGGTGACTCCCAGGATCAACCCAAAGAGCTATTTCGAAAGGTGATGAATTTGAATCCTTTTTCCCACTGATGATGTTGTGACTGCTATATTAATGATAGCCCAGATGCTGATGCAATTCTATCACCATAAACTGGAATGGCTTAATCTCCTTTCACACCAAACGTTCATTTCTTTGGCACCCTGTCAGTTTCAGATCCTGTAGTTTCTTATGCCTATATCAGTGGTGGGATTCAAATAATTTACCAACCAGTTCTCTGCCCTAATGAACAGCTGAGTAGGTGGGCTTTTTTACGTGACCCAAAGGAAGGATACAGTTGAAGATGCCTCTCCTCGTTTTCATTTTTGGGTGGATTGCAAAAGGCCAACTATTCAGCATGATGAGGATTTGCAACAGACACACCATAAATATATACAGAGCAGTGGTAGGATTCAAATTTTTTACTACCAGTTCTGTGGGTGTGGCTAGGTGATCCTGGCAAGGGAAGGATACTGCAAAATCCCCATTTCCTCCCGATCAGCTGGGACTCAGGAGGCAGAGAATAGATGAGGTGGGACCAGTCAGAGGTGGTATTTGCTCGTTCTCCGAACTACTCAAATTTTCTGCTACCGGTTCTCTAGAACATGTCAGAACTGGCTGAATACCACGTCTGATAACAGAGCAATTGTAGGTTTGAGATGTAACAAGCTCAAGATTTGGTAAAACCATTACATGAATTTTTACATTTTTATCTCGTATCCTGGCAGGACACAGAACTCATCTTAATTGTAAATGTGTTTTTTTTTATTTTCATTTTCATTTTCGTACAGTCACATATATACTGTGCATAACCGGGGTCATATAACATTAAACAATAAACACAGCCATTCCTCTTGTCAACAAAAACCCCCAAAATAAAGACCCCATGTACCTCTTCAACCCTCCATACACCCTTTCTTTCGCCCCTCTCCAACTTTCCATCTTCCCTCCATCCTTCCACTCTACCCTACTTCCCCCCCCCCTCTACGACTCCCCTCTCCCGGTACACTCCCTCCCAGAACTCATCTTAGAGCCAAGGTGGCGCAGTGGTTAAATGCAGCACTGCAGGCTACTGCTAGATCAGCAGGTCAGCGGTTCAAATCTCACCGGCTCAGGGTTGACTCAGCCTTCCATCCTTCCAAGGTGGGTAAAATGAGGACCCAGATTGTTGGGGGCAATATGCTGACTCTGTAAACAGCTTAGAGAGGGCTGAAAGCCCCATGAAGCGGTATATAAGTCTACTGCTATTGCTATTGCTATTGCTATAATATCTGCTGCAAGAAATTCCCAAGCAGTGGCTGCCACCCTTCAAGAAGTCAGATTTGTTAAATCCATCCAAAGTATTTTACACTGATTCAAATTGGAGCTTCTTTTAAAATGAAATGTTAGCATTCAGTTACAAAAGAAAAATGTCACCTACTATGCTGCACTTTCTCCTTGACTGTTTGGGGATTGGCTAAAGATCTCTGATGCAGAGTGGAAGATGGTGGGGCTGTGACAATGCTTGAAGAGATGGGAGGAGGCATTATCCCTCCTCCTCCTCTTCTTCTTCTTCTTCCTCCTCCTCTTCTTCTTTCTCCTCCTCCTCCTCCTCCTCTTCTTCTTCTTCTTCCTCCTCCTCTTCTTCTTTCTCCTCCTCCTCCTCCTCTTCTTCTTCTTCCTCCTCCTCTTCTTCTTCCTCCTCCTCCTCTTCTTCTTCTTCCTCCTCTTTTTCTTCTTCCTCCTCCTCTTCTTCTTTCTCCTCCTCCTCCTCCTTCTTCTTCTTCCTCCTCTTCTTCTTCCTCCTCCTCCTCCTCCTCCTCCTTCTCCTCCTCCTCCTCTTCTTCTTCTTCTTCTTCCGCCTCCTCTTCTTCTTTCTCCTCCTCCTCCTCCTCCTCCTCCTCCTCCTCCTCCTCCTCCTCCTCTTCTTTCTCCTCTTCTTCTTCCTCCTCCTCCTCCTCCCTCTTCTTCTTCCTCCTCCTCCTCTTCTTCTTTCTCCTCCTCCTCTTCCCCCTCCTCCTCTTCCTCCTCCTCCTCCTCCTCCTCCTCCTCCCCCCTCTTCTTGTAAGAGCACCTGAAGAGGGGAAATAATTTCATTATGAGTAAACACAGCACTGATTTAATGCAGTCTCGGGTTTTAGAAGTGCATTTGCTTATATCAAGAAAGTCCAATGGAAGTGTACAAAATCCAGCAAGCTGCTGGTGAAAGCCTTTGCTGTCAAATCTGTAGTTATCTGAACTAGTTTCATCATGAGCATTCGGGAGAATGCCAGCCTTCTTAATGGAAAGGCTGGCAACATTTTAAATGAAAGCCGTACGGGCGGATGTCAGTCAACTGGTAGTATAATAATCACAACAACAACAGCACCACAGTGTGTTATATAATGCTTTTCATCTTCAAAGAACATTTAAAATGTTATTTTCTCTCTAAGCCTGGGGAAGGGCTGGCTTGCATCTCATCTCTAAATAAGTTCAAGTAGGCATTTCAGGAAGGAGAATAAAGGGATGGATTTGAAAGTAGGAACTTTTCTTACTTCAATCACCAAACAGGTTTTTGCCGCGAACGTGTGAGAAAAATCACAAAAGAACAAAAAACCTTCTAAAGTCTTCCTGCCTTCTCTCTTTGTGAGCGATTCAGTTCAATCTGTTACACTGATGAACTAGATAAGAGCTTTTTGCTCAGTCCCCGTGTTGTAGAGGCATTGTGGAAGGACCCAAAATGATGTCCTCTCCTCCCCCATCCGTAACTTCCATTTTCTTGCCCGTTTCTTTTTACCTTTTTCTTAGCAGGAAAATATCAGTCAAGAAGGGAAAGATAGGATAGGCTCAAATGTTCTTTTGATGGGTATGGCAGGGGGTTCACCAACAAAGGCGCCCTAGACAAATGCGCGATGACAAAACCGCGATGACAAAACCGTGATGTCCAAAGCGCGCCCACAAAAGCGCGCCCACAAAATCGCATCATCAACAAACTACATAGTGGGACGCGTATACGTACGTTATAACCCTAACCCTAACCGTAACCGTAACCGTAACCGTAACCCTAACCCTAACCCTAACCCTAACCCTAACCCTAACCCTAACCCTAATCCTAACCCTCCTAACCCTAACCCTAATTGTGCTTGTCGCACTTTTGTCGGTGCGCATTTGTCGCCGCGCTTTTGTGGGCGCGATTTTGACATCGCAGTTTTGTCATCACGGTTTTGTTGGCACGCATTTGTCTAGCGCGCATTTGTCGGGTCACGATGGCGGAGAGCCATCTCATTCTTTTTTTTAAAAAAAATTATCCTGCCATCGTCAGGGTGACTCTTAACCCTATTCAGGATGCCTAAGGGGCACTGAACGCCATTCATCTTCAAAGCCAAATGCCAAATTTATCCGCTCTGTCTGTGGCTCGGTAAGTCAGTTCTGCAATTTCGAACAAGGTCATTTCATTCCCTCTCCCCTACCCAGGATTTGCTTTTGATATTTATGGACCGCATTATAAAAGCAACATGTTATTTATTGCTAATTTTGGTAATTTTTCACAGAAGATAACGAACCCCCAAATAGCAGACAGAGCAAACTGTTTCCTGTTTCCCAAGTTAAAATTATCTGAAAATGATGACTTTCCAGTCAACTCAGACAGGTGCTCTGCCTGTGAAGAATTTTTTTTTAAAAAATGAGAACAATGCACAACAGCACATCTATAGTTAGATGCTTTGCTCATGTACCGCATAAGAATGGACCTTTTCTGAAAGGCCAAGTTCATCTTAATAAAAATAGCCATGTTTGTTGTCCAGTACAGGAAAGCAAACTTGTGAGTCATTACAATACAAGGGAGGCATGGAAGAATGATTATGTACCCCTATAATTTATGAGTTGATAGAAGATGCATTGTGTTCAGATATCTTTGTGATATACAAAGTTTGCCCAGAAATATATCTGGGAATAATTCTACAGAGTTTCTCTGCTAATGAATATTTAGACTAGTTAAAGCAAGATTCCCGCCATCTGTCTTTATAGGAAAGGTTTTCCATTTAGGGGGCCAAGAGCCATTCTGGATAGCATAACAATAGCAGAATAAAAACTAGATGTGACGTCCTTTCATTGAGACAGAAATCATAGTAACATTAAATAGTATTAAGACAATTTTTCCAATGTGATGTGATATAATGTAGTCTCTCTGTCTGTCCATCCATCCATCCATCCATCCATCCATCATCTGATTGAAAATGAGTTTGATAGCAACTAACCCCAAATGAAGATGAAATAATAAGAAAGATTATGGACTGTGCTGAAATGGATAAACTAACGAAAGAAATACAGGGAAAGGAAGAATCAGAATTCTACCAGATATAGCAATAGCAATAGCAGATTTTTATATACCGCTTCATAGGGCTTTCAGCCCTCTCTAAGCGGTTTACAGAGTCAGCATATTGCCCCCAACAACAATCCGGGTCCTCATTTTACCCACCTCGGAAGGATGGAAGGCTGAGTCAACCCTGAGCTGGTGAGATTTGAACTGCTGAACTGCTGATCTAGCAGTCAGCTGAAGTGGCCTGCAGTACTGCACTCTACCCACTGAGCCACCTCGGGATAAATGGGATAGATATGGGATAAATGGTATAAGTGGATGGAGGAAAGAAACAAAAATCAATGAAAGAATATAACAACGCTCAAAAATAATAGTTATGAGTAAAATAAGAGGGTTAAGAATGGTGAAATCTAAATGAAATACGATTGAAGGGGAAATAATATAATGTGAGCGATATCGATTGATGATTGCTAAGATAAAAAACAGGACGTTCCTGTTTGCACTATATTGTATAAATGTGGTGTACGTCTAATTTGTGTGTGTGTGTGTATTTTACATGTTTGTTAATAAAAATCTAAAACTAAAAAAAAAAAGAAAATTAGTTTGATAGCAATTTTTGGATATCTCTAAATGTTTTATTATTTGTTTGCTTGGATTTGTAAGGCTGCCCATCACCCAAATGACTCTAGACAGCTATGATTATTAGAAGAAAGTAAAACAATTGTAGAAAGAAGGATGTGTGAATCTGGATAAATCCCAAATTCTAAGCCAAAAAAATATGCCAGGGGCTCAACAACCAATCTCAGGTTAAGGGCATAACCATGTTTTCAAAGACTTTAAGAGCTGCTGTCAGGGGGCAATCATTTTTCTAGAGGGCAGGTGCTGCAACTTTGAATTGGTAGCATTTTTTACTACCAGTTCGGGCAAACTGGTACGAAGCGGTAGCCTTTCACCCCTGACCCTACCTGAATCTTTTGAGTCTCAAAGTTGAACAAATATTTATTTAACCTCCACACACCCCATTTTTATTGTGAAGCAAAATGCACATCCCATTTAAAAAAAAATTTGCAATGACACTTTTTTCCTCATTGTCAATAAAAAATGCTTAATTTTCCTGAAACAGATGGGAAAACATTTGGACAAATTATATTAAAATTGGTGGCTTCCACAAGAAGAAAGAACGTATAAAGCACAGCTAGTGGCTTCCTGGAAACCATCACTTTAAATCCCTGTTGTTCTTGTTTTAATAATGAATTCAGTTGTTAGAAAGTGTTTCTGTTTCTAGAGGCAGATCATCAGAATCTGACTTTGAGATCTCCAATATACCTTTCTGTTACGTGATAGGTCAGTGATGTTCCCAGCCTGTTTCTCTGTGTTATTGATTGGCAACTTCCCTGCCTTTTGTAATAAGAGGGCATGAATTTGAATAGAGGACAGACAGTGAATGCTTATAAAAGAAGTTTAATCAAATTTAAGCAGGCAGATTTCAGACATTTGGAATGCAGTTTCTAAGGAAAGAGTTAAGAGATTTGTTAAAAATGACAGTTGAACTGACTTTTAACAGAGACAGGAAAAATATCTCAAATAATTAATATTCAGAATATAGTAAAAATATTTAAAATACGTTAAGTGGTGGTTAGTGGTTGACAAATAAAATGAATGGGAAGGAGAGAATGTTCTCAGTTCAGTTCAGTTTATTGTATTTATATGCCGCTCTTTTCCCCCGAAGGGGACTCAGGGCAGCTCACAACTCAAACCAGGGAAGGGGGATACAGACAAAAAGTTTAAAAAACAAAGCATAGCAATGCATAATTTAAAATACACAACAGTCATACCAATTCGAGACGGGGGCAACAGCTCTTTAGCCCCAGGCCTGTCGGAACAGCCAGGTTTTAAGGGCTGTGCGGAAGGCCTGGAGGGTGGTGAGGGTTTGAATCTCCACGGGGAGTTCGTTCCAGAGGGTCGGAGCAGCCACAGAGAAGGCTCTCCTCCGGGTAGTCGCCAGTCGACACTGGCCGGCGGATGGAATTCGGAGGAGGCCTAATCTGTGGGATCTAATCGGTCTAATGGAGGTAATTGGTTCTATCAAAAGTTCCTCTTTCCAATGGTTTTTATTCACGTCCTATTTTTCTCATTGTCTTTCATTTGCTTTTTGGAACTCTTTAAACTTAAAGATAGGTAAATAAAATAATTTTGCCCCAAAATTGGTTGAGAAGTCCACAGTAGACCCTTACTATCCTCAGACATTTAACAGCACAACTACATGAATTTGTTAAATACAGGGTGCTGTTCTAGTTATGGTAGATCAGAGTCGCAAACATCTGTATAACCATGTGATGGCAGAAAAGAGACACGTGTATCTGTAACTCTTTGTCACCATCTAAGGCCATCAGAATTTTTGTTGCCACTTCTAACCATACTAAAATATTTTTTTAAATAGTTCTAATTGTAATGGTTGGTGTTCATCATTTTAACTCCTTCATTTCAACATCTCCAAGTGGAATTCTATCCAAAATAATCCTATTGGTAGAAATATATACATTTTATTAATTTAAGGCTACAAATGGTGAGGGAGGCAGAAGAGGGGGGAGTTAATATTTTCTAAATTTCATTTTTCTCAATGAAATACGTAGATTCAAAAGGATCCAAGGCACTTACTACTGAGTAGGCCCCTGTGAACAAAGAGGGATTTCTTTTCAAAGCGATCTATTCATATTTCTCTGTAAATGTTGGAAAGCTAAAGAGAACCTTCTCAACGGTAAAATGAGGACCCAGATTGTTGGGGGCCAATATGCTGACTCGGTAAACTACTTAGAGGGGGCTGTAAAAGCACTGTGAAGCGGTATATAAGTCTAAGTGCTATTGCCATCCAATCTGCAGCCCTCTGGTTATACTGAGTTTCATCTCAAGAATTTCTCGCTAACCTTGGAATCCAACACACAAGAGGTTACAGGAGGATGTACCCCAGCTATACGCTCACAGGATTCTCTGATATTTTTAATTTTCTTAGATGCAAGATTCATTGACAGCCCTTACTGCAATTTCCATGCATAATGCTTTTTTTTTATATAAAAAAAAATAGCAGTCATACAAATCAATCACTTGATGAGTCAAATTCTGAAAGAAAATCTACAGGCATGCCAGTGATTTCAGGCCTCAAGAATGCTCAGCTGACAGTCTGATTTGATTCAGGGGTTGCGTGACTAAGGTAGGGGTTTTTTGCTTTGACCTCTGAACATGTTGTTAACATTATCACTACTGATTTGCACAACCAGGGCACTGGCAGGAGAGAAAGGGCTGAAAGCTGAGCAGGTCAGCTGTTCAAAAACTGCTTCAGGTCTAGGTCTGGTTGAAGGTAAATTTGATTCCCCTTCTTAAAGTTGAAGCCCAAATTAAATAAGGAAGGAAGGAAGGAAGGAAGGAAGGAAGGAAGGAAGGAAGGAAGGAAAAGAAAGAAGGAAAGGGAGGGAGGGAGGGAGGATCTGTTAAATGTAAAGAAAGAAAATCATACAGCCAGGGAGAAATTACTATCTAATTTGTAACTAAGATCCAATAGAATGAATGAATATGGAAGACAGCAATCAAGTGTTTACATAGAAAGAAATACCCCGGGTCCAGCTTTCCCCAGTTTGTCACTTCTTAAATGCTTTCAGCTATAACTCCCATCATTTTTCAACTAGCATGAGACATTTTCAGATTTGGGAACGCTGCATGACAGCCAAATTAGCAAACTGAAATTAAGTACGCCTTCAGTGCTGCTACGGAATCTACATCCATGGGGTGAAAAAAAATAGGCTGGCTGTGTATGATATTACAGATGCTAATATTATTATGTTGACTTTACAGATAATGCCGTTTATACCTGCAGCAAAGTGGTACCTGGTCACAAAGAAGATAAATAAATGCTTTTAAAAGCAGACCGTTGGAAGACTCCAAAGGGCAAAGCTCAAAACTGTCAGGGATGCCCACGCAAAGTCTGATCACCCAACAAAACTTCCCCTGTTACTTTACCATGACTACAGTATCCTTCCAATTCCAGTGTTTATACACACTTTGCTTACACTAGCCTGATGCCTCAAGACTGCACAAGCAGACAACCATCTTAAGACGTCTTTGTATATATAAAGTTTGGTTTTCAAGGTTGCCCACTGAGAAGCTGGAGACAGGAGACAACGCCATTTCCTGGAGAAGAACATAGGGGCCAATTCCCTCCCCTTGGCAGTCAGTAGCCTTAGAGACATAGGAATGAGAATTTTTTCTTTCCTTCATAATTTCTTTCACCTTCTTTGCCCTTGCCTTCTGCACCCATTACTTCCACAGAGATCCTGAGAACCTGGGGGGTGGGGCCTTCAAATAGGCAGTTTTGGAAGGTTATTTCCATTCATGACCTGACAAATGCGCGGCAGACAAATGCGCGCCGACAAAACCACGCCGACAAAACCACGATGTCGAAAGCACGCCCACTAAAGCGTGCCAACAAAACCACGCCCACAAAAGCATGAGTAGGGTTTTTAGGTTAGGGTTAGGGTTAGGGTTAGGGTTAGGGTTAGGGTTAGGGTTAGGGTTAGGGTTAGGGTTAGGGTTAGGGATAGGGATAGGGATAGGGATAGGGATAGGGATAGGGTTAGGGATAGGTTAGGGATAGGGTTAGGGTTAGGGTTAGGGATAGGGATAGGGATAGGGATTGGGTTAGGGATAGGGTTAGGGTTAGGGTTAGGGATAGGGATAGGGATAGGGATAGGGTTAGGGTTAGGGTTAGGGATAGGGATAGGGATAGGGATAGGGTTAGGGATAGGGATAGGGATAGGGTTAGGGTTAGGGTTAGGGATAGGTTAAGGATAGGGTTAGGGTTAGGGTTAGGGTTAGGGTTAGGGTTAGGGTTAGGGTTAGGGTTAGGGTTAGGGATAGGGATAGGGATAGGGATAGGGATAGGGTTTGGGTTAGGGTTTGGGTTAGGGTTAGGGTTAGGGTTACGGTTGTTAACGTTGTTTTCATGTTGTTTGCTGATGGCGCGCTTTTGTCAGCGCACATTTGTCGATGCACTTTAGTGGGTGCTTTTTTGACGTTGCCGTTTTGTTGGCGCAGTTTTGTCGGCGCGCATTTGTCAGTGAACCATTTC